>NW_027513057.1:1500000-1750000 GCF_048772815.1 Callospermophilus lateralis
CTTTCCTGAGAAAACAGGTAGTGGCTAACCACTTTTTCCTGACATCTTCACAGAGTTGGTCAAGGAAAGAAGGTCTGAGAGAAGACAGGCCATTTCGGGGGAACATAGTATGGCCCACCAGTCAGAGGACACTCCGGATAGTCACAGACGTACTTGGGGGAAGGAGGTGCCTTTGTGGGAGTGGGTGTGGGTTTGTTGTTTTGTCTCATGTTCTGAGAATAGATAGGAAAGGCGGTTTGTTTGGTTTGGAGTGGACAGTTTCTAGTAAGTCATTTGACACGGCGAGGGTTTCTGTTTCTGTGTATCCCACTGTGTCTGTTGTTGTAGATATTAGAAAAGAGAATGCATTAATGGATGTGTCCTGTCTAGTATAAATCTTCCCATAATTCATCCTGCCCAATATATGAATGGACTTCAGCTTGTCTTATCGATGTGCAACACCTGCTATCTTTCTAAGTTGTTGTTTTCTTCCTGAATTCTGGCCACTCTCCAGAATAGGCTCATGGATTTGTGTCCAAAAATTGTACCACCGCCAAGCTCTGTGACATGGCCATGTACTGGATACCTGAAGAGAATGGCGAGCATCTCAGAAAACTCAGATATCAGTGTGACCAAAAAAATCTCAGTGCAGAAACCCTGCTTTGGGCCTTTTGCTTACTTATTGTTGTGTTGCACTGAATGTCAGTAAGGTCTTTGCCTCAGGCCACCCCTTTGTGAAGCCTGAAGAAAACAGTTTTCAAATGGAAATGAATGGGCCTCACCTGTGGCTCTTTGCTTAATTGCTTTGGAAAGAGATGTGTCTTTATCAGCCTTTGGACCTGTGTGTGGCTGTGACTTAGATTCTCAGCACCTGATGGATCTTAAGAATGATCCCATGTGAGCTTCCAAAACCAAAATGGCAAAAAATATCATTCATTGTGGATGAAGTCTCTTGCCTTCCTCTGTTAGGTTCCTGCACTCCATCAAATGACAATAGGGATTCTTTGGGTCAAATGAGTTCTTCAAAGCCCTGCAGAGGTGCTTGTGTTTTCACATGACTCTAAATCACCTAAAGAATTGATACCTAAATTCAGTAGGCCTGAAATTGGAGAAACAAAGAAGTATTAAAGGCAGGCTTATTTGTTCACTCCTGGTTCACAGAAACGGTGTCCAGGCTACCCTGACTTTAGGCAAATGAGGGGCAAAGGAGCTGATTTTGGACACTGTCTTGGGCTGCGCCCCTCATGGAAACCTCCAGCCAGAGGTTAAGATGATTGACTATATGGAATAAGATGAGGGCCATGTGGGAGTGTTTTGGTTTTGATTTTGGTCATTTGTGTGGCATTGGAAAAAATGACTGGGTACACGTGGGGTTGAACTCTGGTGTGATTCCCCTTAGAGACTGGGTTTTGGAAATGAACTCAGAGAAGCATTGCCATGAATTTTGTTGGGATTTTAAGAGGCCACGCAAGAAAGTCGCTCTTGGAAACTGAGACCTAGGCCCCTGGTGGATTTCAACAGAGGACTGGAAATCTCAGCAAGGATATCACATGATTTTATTCTTAAAGAAATGGCAGCCATAGTTGAGAGTCAAAACACACATGGACCTCACATTGTAGACCTCAATGGGCCTGGCCTAATGTGACCTTTTGTCCACTCTTTGGGAAGCCGTGCCTGTGAGAGTTCTCCAGAGATTTCATTGAAATGAGCTTCCTCACCATTTAATGTTTGCTGAATGAACTGAAATCCACAGTGCCTCCAACTTCATGCTTGAAAAATGGCTAGATAAATGCCATGAAAATTTTGAAATTCCTATGACCAGGTGGCAGTGGAGAAACATTGGATGTCCTGTTGCTGATCATGATTATACCAGACAGTGCCTTGACTTACTGAGTTTCATGAAAATGGTGTAGAACAGAGATGCCAGTAAGTTGGAGCCTGCTGAGTAGTGGGTCTAGAGCAGTGGTGGGGAGGTGTTTGATAAAACATCCGTGGTAGGGCCATGTGGATATACCATTGGATTCCAAATGGCTTGTAACTGACATGGTGCAGCCAGCAGACCCTTATATGTAAAGGCATATTGTTATATGGAGAGTTTTCAGAGGAAAATTAAGAATCAGGTTGATATGGACAAGGGGGCAATGGGGCAAGCTGTGAGAGATAGGAGCCTAGTTGGTGCATTCTCTTGCAGACCCTGACCCACCACACGTGACAGAACTCCCTCCAGCACTGTGTCTCAGTTTCGCTCCTAGTATTTCGTGAAACAAATACCAAACTCACAGTGCAGCAGCAAAAAACTCCACAAAAAGTGGAAGAGGACCAAATGGCTTCACAGTCCACACGGGGAGACACATAGTCCACAGTGGCCTCAGTTTACCTTCAAAGAGAGGATTCAGCACTGCTTTATCTAGTTCTTTGGAAATAAGAAACCATGTCCTCCAGGTCACATAGATGCAGACCCAGCTTTGATGGTCTCACTACAAAGGAAGCCAAATCTCCTGAAAACAACATATATTTCAAGTGCAAAACTCAGTGGCAGTTTCTCAAAAAGTTTTTAGGCCAGCAGAGCTCCATGTTTTTGGAGTGTTTACCCTGTCCCTTAGTTTTGGAAACTGCTCTACCACCTCCAAGGTTGTGAACTCCTGAGCATTTTCCATTCCAGATATGTATTCACTGATTTTGTAACTCTTCTACTCTAATTGTGTCTTACTTGGGGTGAAGGTAATGTCAAGGAATTGTTCTGGATGAGAGCGGGAGGATATTTGTGCAGCATATATTTACATACACATTGGATTCATTTTCCAATTTTCCATTCGAAATACTGAATCCCTGACACTAACCCATACCTAGTAGACTCAGACTATTCATCCTAATATAATGGAGAAAATTAACCCAACACAATAGAAATACAAGCACTTCAGAGGAGACATGTTGTATTGTTGGACTTGACATTTGCATTATATAAGGTAGGAGTTATAAATCTAGTCAAATTTTAATTGAAATATTCTCCATGTGTTTTTAAACTTAACAAATATGTGAATTCTTGTTTCCCTTTTCTGTAGCCTATTCACACATGTATATTTATATGCATATATAGAATCCTACCAGGTATCACACATACATTTTTGTGAGGTGGCTGCCTTGGCCGATACAAATTGTGAGAAGAGTTCACTCCTCCTAAATGCTGTTGGAAATGAAAATTCAACCTATAGGAGAGCGTCCTAGTAGAACAACATTATACATTAACTCATGTTCAGTAAAATAAATATTTTTGCATTTGTGGATGATATATATTTACTGATGAATTCGATTGGCATTTATATTGGTACTTTTTAATGTCTGTGAGTGTTGTGTGTGTGTGTTTGTGTGTGTGTGTGTGTATATATATAGATATGGATATAGATATAGATATAGATATAGATATAGATATACTCTCCAAATTTTTCAAAATATGAAATATATGTGTCTAATGTACACTCTCTAAATTCATTCATGTTCATGTATGTGGATTTATAATCCACTTTTCACAAGATTATAATCAGAAATATTCATCCACCTGAAATACATATTTGTTTCCTAATACTGAAAACTAACTTCAGTGAATGGTGCATACAAATCCTAATTATTCTACAGTAACTGACCCAGTCTAACATCAATGCAAGTAGACTACTATGGGACATGATATGTAATTTGTCATTCATTTGTATTCGACACTGGTACATTATTATTTCTTCAGTTTTTGAACATCATAAGATATACATTTGCCAAGGCAGTGACCTCATTCAGTTCCAAAGAATGTGACATACCTCATTTCCTTGGTGATGGAACTCTCTGAACTTTGTATCCAAGGAGCCAGGCACCCAGAAGCAGTCTCAGGCCCAGTCCCAGTGGGCTCACTTGTTTGGATTTACCAAAGATAGAGTCAGTCATTCTTGGTACCTACTGACGTGGGATTACCAAATGCCTGGAGAGCTCTGAATAGGGAGCTTTCCTGAGAAAGCAGGTAGTGGCTCTCCACTTTTTCCTTACAACTTTACAGAGTTGGCCAAGGAAAACAGATCTGAGAGAGGACAGGCCATTTCGGAAGAACAGAGTATGGCCACCAGTCAGAGGACACTCTGGTTAGTCATACACCTATGGGGAAGGAGGTGCCTTTTTGGGAGTGGGTGTGGGTTTGTGGTTTGTCTCATGTTCTGAAAATAGGTAGGAATGGCGGTTTGTTTGTTTTGGAGTGAACTGTTTCCGGTAAGTCATTTGAAGAGGTGAGTGTTTCCATGTCTGTGTATCCCACTGTGCCTGTGGTAGTAGACATGAGAAAAGAGAATGCAGCAATGGATGTGTCATGTCTAGTATAAAGCTTCCCAGCATTTATCCTGCCCAATTTATGAATGGAGTGTGGCTTGCCTTATGCACGGGCAACACCTAATACCTTCCTAAGTCCCTGTTTTCTTTCTGAATTCTGGCCACTCTCTAGAATAGGCTCATGGTTATGTGTCCAAGATATGTACCAAATCCAAGGTCTTTGACATGGCCATGTACTGGATACCTGAATGGAATGGCCAGCATCTCAGAAAACTCAGATATCAGTGTGACCAGGAAAGTCTCAGTGGAGATACCCTGCTTTGGGCCTTTTGCTTACCTATTGTTCTGTTGCCCTGAATATCAGGAAGGTCTTTGTCTCATGCAACCCCTTTGTTAAGCCTGAAGAAAACAGTTTTCAAATGGAAATGAATGTGCATCACCTCTGGCTCTTTGCTTAATTTCATTGGAAAAGGATGTGTCTGATTCAGGCCCTTTGCCCTGTTTTAGGCTGTGACTTAGATTCTCAGCACCTGATGGATGTAAAGAAAGATCCCATATGTGCATCTAAACCAAAATGGAAAAACGTTCAATCAATGTGCATGAATTATATTGCCTTCCTTTGTTAGGTTTCTGAAATCCATCATGTCAGAATAGGGATTCTTTGGGTGAAATGAGTTCTTCAAATCTCTGCAGAGGGGCTTGGCTTTTCTTATGACTCCAATTCACAAAAAGAATCTAGACCCCACAGTCAGAGAGCCTCAAATTGGAGAAGCGAAGCAGTATTAAGGGCAGGCCTATTTGATCACTCCTGGTTCACAGGAAGGGTGTCCAAGCCACCCTGACATTCGGCAAATGAGGGGCAAGGGAGCTTATTTTGGACACTGTCTTGGGATGTGCCTCTCATGAAAACCTCCATCCAGATGTTATGATGAGTATCTTTATGGTAGAAGATGAGGGCCATGTAGGAGTGTTTTGGTTATAATTGTGGTAATTTGTGTGGCAGTTGGAAGAGATGACTGGGTAAACCTGGGCTTGAATTCTGCTGTGATTCCCCTTAGAGACTGAGTTCTGGAACTGACTTCAGAGAAGTATTGACATGAATTGTGTTGGGATTTTAGGAGGCCAGGAATGAGAGTTGCCATTGGAACCTGGGATCAAGGCCCAGAGTGGCTTTCCACAGAACACTGGGAATCACAGCCAGGATATTACATGATTTTATTCTGAAAGACTTGGCAGGCATAATTGAGATTCAAAACACACTTGGACCTCGCTTTGTAGACCTCAATGGGCCTGGCTTCATGTGACTTTTTGGCCACTCTTTGGGTAGACTTGCCTGTGAGAGTGCTCCAGAGATTTCCCTGAAATTAGCTTCCTCACCATTTAATGGTTCCTGAATGAATTGAAACCAACATTGCCTCCAAATGCATCTGTGAAAAAATGCTAGATAATTACCATGAAATTTTAGAAATTCCGATGACCAGCTGGCACTGGAGGACCTTTGATGTCCTGTTGATGATCATGAGTATACCAGACAGGGCCTTGATTGACTGGGTTTCATGAAAATGGTGTAGAACAGAGATGCCAGTAAGTTGGGGCCTGGTAAGTAGTGGGCCTAGAGCTGTGTTATGCAAATGTGTGATAAAACATCTGTGGTGGGGCCATGTGGATCTTCCATTGGCTTCCAAATGGCTGTGACTGACATGGTGCAACCATCACACCCATATATGTAAAGGCATATTTTTATATGGAGAGGTTTCAGAGCAATGTTCAGTATCATGTTGCTATTGTCAAGGGGGCAAGCTACTTGAGATAGAACCCTGGTTGGTGCATTCTCCTGGAGACCCTGCCAACCACACCTGACAGAACTCCCTTCAGCACTGTGTCCCATTTGAACTCGTTGTATTTCATGAAGCAAATACCAAACTCCCAGTGCAGCAGCAAGAAACACCACGAAAATTGGAGGATGACCATTGGTTTCACAGTCCACACGGGAAGACCCTTAGCCCTCAGTGGCCAATGTTTAACCTACAAAAAGAGAATTCATCACTGCTGCCTCATTTTTATTTGAAAATAAGTAATCATTTCCTCCAGGTCACATAGATGCAGATCCAGCTTTGATGGTTTCACTACAAATAAAGCTAAAGCTCCTGACAACAACATATATTTCAAGTGCCCAACCTCAGAGGCAGATTCTCAAAAAGTCTTTTGGCCAGCAGAGCTCCATGTTTGTGGAGTGTTTACCCTGTCTCTTACTTTTGGAAACTCCTCTACCACCTCCAAAGATGTGAAATCTGGAGCATTTTCCATTCTAGATATGTATTCACAGATTTTCTAACTCTTCTCCTCTAATTGGGTCTTACTTGGGGCGAAGGTAATGTCAAGGCATTGTTCTGGAGGAGAGTGGGAAGATTTTTCCGTAGCATATATTTGCATACACATTGGATTCAGTGTCCTATTTTCAATTCAAAATACTGAATACCTGACTCTAACCCATACCCTACCAGACTCTGACTACTAATCCTAATATGATGGAGAAAAATAACCCATAAAGAATAGAAATACAAGCAGTTCAGAGTAGGCATGGTGTATAGATGGACTTGCCTTTTGCATGATACAGAGTTGGAGTTATAAATCTAGTCAATTGTTTGTTGAAATAGTTGTCCTTGTATCTTTAAGGTTAACAAATATGTGAATTGATGTCTCCCTTTCTCTGTATTCTTATATGCACATATAGATTCCTATCTGGTACCACACGTACATTCTTGTGAGGTGGCTGACTTGGCAGATACAAATTGTTAGAAGAGATCACTCCTACTAAACTCTGTTGGAACTGAATATTCAACCTATGGGTGAGCTTGCTAGTTGAACAGCATTATACATAAATCCATGTTCAGTAAAATGAATATTTTTAGATCTGTGGATGGTATATATTTTATAATGAATTTTGATTGACATATATATTGCTACTTTTTTGTCTGTGTGTTTGTTTTATGTATATGTATATATATGTATATATATATATGTGTGTATATATATATATATATATATATATATATATATATATATATACACTCTCCAGATTTTTCAAAATATGAAATATATGTGTCTTATATTCACTCCCTAAATTCATTCATGTTCATGTATGTGGATTTATAATCAACTATTCACAAGATTATTCTCAAAATATTCATCCACCTGAAATTTGCCCAATGCTCTCAAATGTCAATCCTATTTGTGACTACATATTTGTTTCTTCCTAAGATTATATATTTAAACTCAACCCTGTTCAAAATGTCTAATCCTATCACACACTTTATACTTTGCCTGATTTTGAAATGTCTCTATTGATATATGCTTTCCTACATATTTTCCCCACTTCATCATTGTGACTGACTCTTCACTTGTGCTGACATTTACATTCACTCTCTAATCGAAATCCTATTGCTAAGAAACTTTTGTTCCAAATCTTATACTCACCCTTCTTCCTAAACTTACTGACTATCTTCCTAATGCTACAGACTATCCCTTTTTGACTGGATGTTCTCTTCTACATTCAATCATCCAAGTAAACGTGGTGCGAGCTTCAGAGGAGGAGACTACCAACAGGCTATCTCATGCAACATCAAAGGGTTTATTGGGTGTCCAGAATGCTGGGGTTCAGAGCTCACCTGAATAGAGCAGATAGCCCTGAGAATAGCTGAAGTAGAGCTTATATACTTTCCCTGGAGAGAGAAGGGAGGGAATTGTATTGATGGGTCAGGGCGAGTGGGCGGTTTGCATGCAACTGGGAGAGGGAGTACATTCTGCAATTTGGCAGCTGGGGATAGAACATTCTGGGAACAAATTTTGCAAACATTTCTCAAGATTTCAACAGTGTTCTGTTAAGCATACAGAAAAACAAGATGTGACAAGTACCTATTTTATTAATATTTCATTCCCCACTTCTTCTTCTGGCTAATTTTAATCATACAAATGATCATTGGAGGGTGTCACATTCAATGTCTGCTAGTGGGGTATTACCATAAGTTTAACTCCTCCAATTTGAGCCTGGAGAAAAGATATTACACGGTTGAGCAAACAGGGTTTTATAGTTAGCAATAATATGAGGATTATTATTGGACCGGCCAGGTTTGATAAAAACGTAGTTAACCAGGGGGACTGTGTGAACCAAGACTCAAGCCACCCTTTTGGGCCCTCTCTCATTTGTTGATGCTCTTCAAGGTGTCTTTTAAATTTACTCATAGATTTTATTACGACTCCAGTATAGTCAGCATAAAAACAACATTCTTCCCTCAATGCAGCACAAAGCCCCCCTTCTCTAATGAAGAGGAGGTCCAACCCTCAACTGTTCTGTAAAACAACTTCAGAGAGAGAGGTTAAAGTTTCATGCAAAGCCCTGAAGGAGGTTTCTAATATCTTACTTTTGCTCTATTGCTGCTTCTAATTGGGTCATCTTTTGTGTCCCATGGACAATGCCACTGGTTCCTCTGCCCACCCGTGCAGCAACTCCTATTCCTAATAGGATGGCTAAAGTGAGGGATATATGTTCCCAGTGGAACCGGTTGTATGCCCCCCCTATTTGATCTTCAAATGAACCTGCATCATGATAGAGCACTCTGGGAAACATCTGCACCATTACACAATTTATCATATATCCTGATCATTTCATGAAAACATAAACGATGTTTAAGTATATAGAATTATGCTGTTGTAGGCACTGACAAAGCAAGGCACCTAAGATAGCACTCAAGAGAGGGAAACAGTCCTATTTGGTTGCAACCGGATTCAGAGGGCATTGCTTATATTGTAATCAATTAATCCCATGAAACTCAAGTTTAGGTAGTTTCAGAATTTTGTACCCAACATATAAGGGATGGGGCTCAGAAGTTCACAGTCTTCAGAAGTTTAAAAAAGCAGTATTTGTTTCTGTTTTTCCTTCTGTTCTGGGCAAGTTAACTTTTCAAGGACACCTG
Source organism: Callospermophilus lateralis (assembly GCF_048772815.1). Classification (NCBI taxonomy): domain Eukaryota; kingdom Metazoa; phylum Chordata; class Mammalia; order Rodentia; family Sciuridae; genus Callospermophilus; species Callospermophilus lateralis. The sequence continues at coordinate 1,509,255 of NW_027513057.1, forward strand.
GGAGGAGGAGAGCTTTTTCTTCCATTTCTTATTTTCCCCCTGCCAGCTGTTACCATGGAGCCCGGTTGGTAATTTCTTTATCTTAGAAATGTAGCCATCTCTGTGAAGCCCCAGCTGAAGGCCAGAGGACTTGTTCACATATTTTGTGAAAAACTAGTTAGGGGTTGTCTAGCTTAGAAGTACTGAGATTTTTAGCCAGTGGCCAAGTAGAACAGGGCAATACGAAAGAGAAAGTTTATCTACATTAAAGTCTTTATTGGGACTGTTTTGCTGAAAGTTCAAAACTCAGCCATGGTGAAGACTTCTGAAGAAGGTCATTTAAGACTTTTCTGTGGGCCTGGTACAGAGGGGGAAAGACGGGGAAGGTGGGGCTGAGAGCACCTCCGAGGATCTGAGAATGAGGGAAAAGAGAGATGTAATAGAATAATGCGAAAGGGTATTGGGAATTTCCTAGCAGCAAACTTGAGCAGTAGATCAGGTAGAGCAGAGTGAAAGACGGGAGTGAGGATCCCAAAATCCTGTGAGGGACTTTAAATTTTAGTAACATGTTTTCAGTGATGACAAAGCAACTTTGAAGGCCAATTATATTACATCTTGGATAAGGGTCTCAGGGCTCTCCTCAGCTCGTTTGAGCATTGGGTTAGCTGGTAAGAGGACCTGGTGGAACCCGGTGAGGGCACTGACAGGAGATGAGAGGAATGAGTTGGTGGAGCGGTACCTATGTACGTGCTACCTCAGAAAGGGGGCGATGGTCTGAGAACTGGTGGAGCTTTGGGTTTCTGATCTAGTTATTGGAGGGGAGAAATCAAGTTGCTGAGATGGGAGTGACATCAGAGGGTCTGGAGCAGAAGGCTGAGGATAATGATCTATTGGAGAAGCATAGTTCAGGATGTGAGTGAGGGAGGGAAAAGGCTTCCACATAGGGGAATTTCCTTTCACTCTTTTGAGCACTTGCAGAAGTTAAAAAGGTCATGCAAAATTTGAGGATCTAGAGACCCCTCTGGGTGCCATAGTTTTTGGTTGTCTAATTGGTAATGTGGCCAATGCTGTGTACTGAATTTGATGAAGAATTGGGGTTCCATCAGGCAGCCCCTGTATGCACACATTCCCCTGACATACAGAAAAAGTCGGCTTTTCCCCCACACAGCCATTACTCTTTGTGGCTTTGACAGTCTGCCAGGCAAACTTAGTAATCTAGACTAGCCAACCTGCATCTGGCTCGCGTGTCCCTACATCCATAATGTTTGTTTCCATTATCTATGGTACAGAAGGGATTTAATGGTATTTTAGTGGGATCCTCTTCATCAGGGATATCACAATAGGAAATACCTATAGCCAGCTAACAAATGTCTGGGTGGAGAGATGGCCACCAGGTCCCTAAGGGGGCTGTATGCGAGATAGACCATACTTCTTTTCCAGTAGGATTTGTGATCAGCCATCACTGCTTAATGGGCTGATGAGGGTTAGGACTACTTGTAGCCAAGGGGAGAGTATATAACCTTATTCATATTGCGAATACACAATTTGAAACTGTTACCAGTCTTTTTCAGTTTCCAGAAAGATTCTGTACAGGCAGCAGGCTTGAGATGAGAGGTATGGATCCAGGAAGTGATTCTGTTTACGTTTACCACTGTAGGTGTTATAATAGCACCTGGTATGGTCCTTTTCAGCGGGGTACCAGGGATGACACCTGATATCATCTTACATAGATGAAATCTCTTACTTGATATGGATGTGGAATCCCCTGGTTCCCAGTTGGGTAGGCAGTGGCCAGCTGTTTTCACAGGTATTACTGAGTTCTTTCAAGATCTTTAAGTCTGTCAAGCAAGGGGGTGTGGAAAGGATCTTTAGGTCTTACAGTTGGGCTTAGGTCCCCTACTGGAGGAGGGCCACCATAAAGAATTTCACATGTGGTAAGGTTACTCAAAGAAACAAAGGGATTTTTTCTTGCATGAAACATTGCATAAGGCAGGAGCATAGTCCAATCCTATGCTGGTCTCTAAGCTTAATTTCGTTAAGGTCTCTTTAATGGTTCTATTCATTCTTTCTACTTGTCTTGAACTCTGTGGTCTATAATCACAATTTAACTTCCAATTAATCCCCAGGTTCCTGGCTAACCCCTGACTTACCTGGGTCATGAACATCGGTCCATTGTCAGATCCTATTACCGGCTTAGCTTCCTCCAATGGTAGAGAGGCTTAGTCAGCAGCAGTGGAATCACTTAGAGTGTGTTGTGTGTTAGGGGACGAGGGCAGGGGATAAGGAGGGGGAGAAGAGTCCAGTAGAGTCAAATCTGTGACTCAGGGAGAACAGAGGGTGGAGGAGGAGGAGGTTGAGAGGGTTTGAGAGATCATGGGGGAAGGAGTAGGAGCAGAGGTAGGGGCAAAGAAAGGCTTCACCCATGGAGGAGGAGATTTGCAGAGGTCCTGCCAAGTTAAGATATATGGCTGTTGATCCGGATGGCTATGTGGCGCTGGCTGAAAGACAATACCTCTGACTTTTTAAATTAGTGGGAAGTAGAAAGATCCTTCTAGGGGCCATACGACTCCAAAGATGGGCCATTCTGAGGCACAGAGATTCTGCCAGGTCCAGCGTTTTACTAAAAAAAGAAAGATTCTGAGCCCTTAAGCGGACTTTGGTCCAGTGATCAAGGGTCAGGGACAGAGGCATTGACGTGCTCTGTTCCATAATGAAAGTTCCACAAACAGTAAAAGCAAGGACACACGACACAGATAAGACAAGACCATAAAGACAGGAAATGAACGTCCAACACTGAGACCAGGAATGAGTAGCTGGCAAAACCCAATGGTATGGCAATAACGAATCTAAAAGAAAATATCACTGAGTCGAGAAGACTATTGTTCCTTGATTTCCCGAGTTCTCTGCGGGGTCCTCCAGAGAGGTGCCCTTTGTCTCTGTGACATGTCTCTCAGCCACCGTCGGAGAGAGCCCAGGCTCTTCATCGCCAGCAATTTTGCCAAGCCCTAACAAGAAACCTGAAACCAGAAAGAGGCGCCTTACTTGCTCCGAGAGGAGCCCGTTGGGGTCTCTCTCTCGTCCGCCACTGCTGGAACTCAGTGGAAACTCAATATGTAAAGGTCAGGCGAGTGTCAGAGGAAGATACTACCAAGAGACTGTCTCATGCAACAGCAAAGGGTTTATTTGTGGTCCAGCATGCTGGAGCTCAGAGCTAAATTAAATAGAGCAGAGACCTCTGAGAACAGCTTAAGCAGAGCTTATATACTTTCCTTGGAGAGGGAAGAGAGGGAAGTTCAGTGATGGGTAAGGGCGAGTGGGCGGTTTCCATGACACCGAGTGAGGGAGTACATTCTGCAGTTCGGCTGTTGGGAACAGTACATTCTAGAACAAGATTAGCAAACATTTCTCAAGATTTCAACAGTGTTTTGTTAAGCATACAGAAAAAACAGGAAGTGACAAGTACCTATTTTATTAATTTTATTAACCTTTCACTACCGACTATGCCTTTTTGACTTGATGTTCCTTCTACATTAATTCATGCAAGGTACAAGGTGCTATGCCATTGTATATCGATTTATCTGAGACAACTCTGCAGAACGTAATTCAACACCACGTATCCCTATCAAGGGCCCAATGCCCTTCTGGGCTTCAAATCAGACTTAAATTTCTTTTTTCATACATATATTTCACCTATATATTCTTCTACACATAGCAAGTTCCCAATACGATCATTCATCCAGCAAAATGATTTCTAACCCAAATCGAGCATGTTTTTAACCATAACCGGACACTGTTCCCTCAATGTAACTTTACAGAAGAGCAGGGCAGGAGTTGATATTACAATACAGAAATGTAGAAAAACTTCCACCTGCTGAGAACCTCAAAGGTCCATGCAGAAATGATCCCTGGAGAAGATGTAGGAAGCAATAAAGGACCTGAGAGACCAAAAGTCATCTTCCATGGCAAACAACCCGGTCAGGATAAAAGGTTGTGTCTGAATCAGATTTTTTTTTAATGTAGAGATCATGGACCAAACCAGGCCTGTGTGGAGATCTATTCCTGGGTGCCTTTGGTTGATATACCATTCTAACTTGTGAAAATGTCACAGGAAGTAGGGGCAGCCTCAATCTCTTGGGACCCTTGGAAGCAACAGTTAGGACAAAGTGGCTGCCAAGACAGTGCCCTCATTCAGTTCAGGAAGGAAGTGACCTCACCTCACTTTCTTGGTGATGGAACTCTCTGAACGTGGGATCCAGGAAGCCAGGCACACAGAGCCAGTCCCAGTCCCAGTCCCAGTGGTCTCACTTGTTTGGATTTACCAAGGACAGGGTCAGTATTTTTTGGTACCTACAGATGTGAGGAAGGCCAAATGAAAGGAAAGCTCGGATGCAGGGCTTTTCATGAGAAAGCAGGTAGTAGCTCACCGTTGGCTCCTAAGAAGTTCACAGAGTTGGCCAAGGAGACAAGATCTGAGACAGGAAAGGCCATTTTGGGGGAACATATTATGGCCCACAAGTCAGAGGACACTCTGGATAGTCACAAACCTACTTAGGGGAAGGAGGTGCCTTTGTGGGTGTGGTTGTGGGTTTGTGGTTTTGTCTCATTTTCTGAGAATAGGTAGGACAGTCGGTTTGTTTCATTTGAAGTGGACTGTTTCTTGTAAGTCTTTTCACAGGGCGAGTGTTTCTATGTCTGTGTATTCCACTGTTTCCGTGGTTGTAGACATTAGAAAAGAGAATCCATCAATGGATGTGTCGTGTCTAGTAGAAATCTTCTCAGCATTCATATTGCCCCATTTATGAATGGACTGTAGCTTGCCTTATCGATGAGCAACACCTGCTACCTTCCTAAGTTTCTATTTTCGTCCTGAATTCCGGCCAATCTCAAGAATAGGCCCATGGTTTTGTGTCCAAGATATGTACCACCTACAAGCTCTGTGACATGGCCATGTACTGGATAGCTGTAGGGGATGGCGAGCATCTCAGAATACTCAGATATCAGTGTGACCAGGAAAGTCTCAGAGGAGAAACCCTGCTTTCGGCCTTTTGCTTACCTATTGTTCTGTTGCCCTGAATGTCAGGAAGTTCTTTGCCTCAGGCCACCCCTTTGTGAAGCCTGAACAAAACAGTTTTCAAATGGAAATGAATGGGCATACCTGTGGCACTTTCCTTAATTGCTTTGGAAAGGGATGGGTCTGAATCATGCCCTTGGCCCTGTGTGTGGCTGTGGCTTAGATTCTCAGCACCTGATGGATCTAAAGAAAGTTACCATGTGTGCATCCAAAAGAAAATTCGCCAAAAGAGCAATTATTGGGAGGAAGTCTCTCGACTTCCTCTGTAAGGTTCCTGACTTCCATCAAGTGAGAATGGGATCCTTTGGGTCAAAAGAGTTCTACAAAACCTGCAGAGGCTAGCCCATTGTGCTTGGGTTTTCTCATGACTAAAATTCACATAAAGAATCTAAACCCCACAGACAGTAGTCCTCAAATTGGAGCGGTATTAACGGCAGGCCTATTTGATCACTTTTGGTTCACCGGATGGGTGTCCAGGCCACCTTGACTTTAGGCAAATGAGGGGCAAAGGAGCTTATTTGGGACACTGTCTTGGTCTGCACCCCTCATGGAAACCTCCAGCCAGATTATGATGAGTGTCTATATGAAAGAAGATGAGGGCCATATGGGAGGGTTCTTGTTTTAATTGTGGTAATTTGTGTGGTAGTTGGAAGAGATGACTGGGTCCACCAGGGCTTGAACTCTGGTGTGATTCCCCTTAGAGACTGAGTTCTGGAACTGACCTCAGAGAAGTATTGCCATGAATAGTGTTGGGATTTTAGGAGACCACGCATGAGAATCGCTTTTGGAAACTGAGATCTAGGCCCAGGATGGCTTTCCACAGAGCTCAGGGATTCTGAGCCAGGATATCACATGTTTTAATTCTTAAAGACTTGGTAGCCATAATTGAGAGTCCAAACACACATGGACCTCACATTGTATACCTCAATGGGCCTGGATTCATGTGTCCTTTTGGCCACTCTTTGGGAAGGCTTGCCTGTGAGTGTTCTCCAGAGCTTTCATTGAAATGAGCTTCCTCACCATTTAATGGTTCCTGAATTAAATGAAACCCACAGTGCCTCCAACTTCATCCTTGAAAAATGACTAGATTAATACCATGAAATTTTTGAAATCCCCATGACCAGGTGGCACTGGATAACCTTTAGATATCCTGTTGCTGATCATGAGTATAACAAACAGTGCCTTGATTGACTGAGTTTCGTGAAAATGGTGTAGAACAGAGATGCCAGTAAGTTGGAGCCTGCTGGGTAGTGGGCGTAGAGCAGTGGACTATAGGTGTGTATTAAATATTTTTGGTAGGACCACCTGGATCTTCCATTGGCTTCCAAATCTTGCGACTGACATGGTGCAGGCAGCAGACCTTTATATGTAAAGGCATCTTGTTATATGTAGAGGTTTCAGGGCAATGTTCAGAATCAGGTTGCTATAGTCAAGGGGAAAGCTATGTGGGATAGAAGCCTGGTTCGTACATTCTCTTGCCGACCCTGACCAACCACACATGACAGAACTCCCTCCAGCATTGTGTCCCAGTTGAACATATTGTATTTCATGAAGCAAATACCAAATTCCCAGTGCAGCAGTAAGAAACACCCTGAAAAGTGGAGGATGACCAAATGGCTTCACAGACCACACGGGAAGACACTTAGCTCCCAGTAGCAACAGTTTACCTACAAAGGGAGTTTTCAGACCTGCTGCCTCATGTTCATTACAAAATAAAGAACCATGTCCTCCAGGTCACATAGATGCAGACCCAGATTGCAGAATCACATCAGTTGCAGAACCATTGATTTAAATATTGCCATACATATATTTCTTGTGCCTAACCTCAGAGGAAGTTTCTCAATAAGTCTTTAGGTCAGCACAGCTCCATGTTTCTGAAGTGTTTACCATCTCCCATACTTTTGTAAACTGTTTTACCACCTCCAGTGTTGTGAACTCCTGAGCATTTTTCATTCCACATATGTATTCACAGGTTTTCTAACTCCTCTCCTCTAATTGTGTCTTACTTTTAGCGATGGTTATGTCAAGGTATTGTTCTGGATAAGAGAGGGAAGATTTTTGTGTATCACATGTTTGCATACACAATAGATTCATTTTCCTATTTTCCATTTGAAATACTGAATCCCTGACACTAACCCATACCCTACTAGACTCTGACTACTAATCCTAATATCATGGAGAAAAAAAAACCTAACTGAATAGAAGTACAGTCCTTTTATAGGAAGCATGGTGTATATTTGTATTTGTCTTCCTCTTTATCAAGAGTATGTGTTTTAAATTTAGTAAACTTTTCATTTTAATATTTCTCCATGATTTTTTAAAGTTATCACATATGTAAATTCCTGTCTCCCTTTCTCTGTATCCTATTCAGCACATGTAATTTTTTTATGCATATACAATATCCTACCTGGTATCACACGTACATTCTTGTAAGATCACTGACTTTGGAATATAAAAATTGTGAGAAGAGATGACTCTCCCTAAATAATGATGGAACTGAAAATTCCACCTATGGGTGAGCTTCCTAGTGAAAAACACTATACATAAATCCATGTTCAGTAAAATGAATATTTTTGGATTTGTGAATGAATTATATTTCATGATGAATATCGATTGGCATATATATTGCTAAATATTAATGTGTGTGTGTGCATGTGTGTGTGTGTGTGTGCGTGTGTGTGTGTGTATATTCTACGGATTTTAAAAAAATATGAAAAATATGTGTCTTATTATACACTCCCTAAATTCATTCATATTCATTTATGTTCATTTAAATTCAAATTTTCACAAGATTATTCTCAGTAATGTTCATAAACCTGAAATATATTTTGGTTTCCTACTACTGAAAACTTAGTTCAGTGGATGGTGCTTAAAAATCCTAATATTTCTACAGTAACTGACCCAGTTTAACATCAATGCAAGTAGATTGCTATGGGACATGATGTGTAATTTGAAGTTCATTTTTACTCAACACTGGTACATTACTATTTCTTCAGTTTATGGACATCATAGGATGTATTTTTTCATCCAGAACTTCACAAATTTTTTTGGCATTTGGTTCACTTTCAATTACTTACTACTTCAGAACACATGTATTCCTCCATGTTTCTTTACTGGTCTTTTCACTAGACTTCTTTCTAAACACATTATTTTCGATTCCATAATCATTTTTGAAGCAAAACTCACTCTTCACGACAAACCATAACCCTAATAATACCATTGCATATATAACTCGTTGGAATGATGGTATATATATCAATATAAGATTTCCAATATATTTTCAGATGCAAACTCAATCCATTATTTAATGTTGGATCCAGTTACATACTTTATTCACAATATGGTCTATTCATGCATCATCTCAATAATCATCAACACAAGGTACACCTATTTGTATCCCCAGTACTAATTTATAAGTTTCCAGAATATTACTCCCCTTTATGGTGGAAGAAATACTTATGTCACCTGATCTACATATACATTTTACCACAGTAGTATTCTGGACACAAAATGCAAAGGTCACACATATGATTGTACCAAAGCCTAAATGGAAAGTGACCATGGATTACTAAAAGCATCTATGTCCAGGGTGCCTACTGCTCTCAAATGTCAATCCTATTGGTTACTACATATTTGTTTCTTCCTAAGATTATATATTTAACCTCAAGCCTGTTGAAAATATCTAATCCTATCACTCACTTTATACTTTTCCTGATTTCCTAATGCCCCTATTGATATCTGCTTTCCTACATATTTTTCCCAGTTCATCATTGTGACTGTCTCTTCACATGTGCTGACATTTACATTCACCCTCTAACTGAAAACCAATTGCTAAAGAACTTTTGGTCCAACTCCGAGACTCACTCTTCTTCCTAAACCTACTGACTATCTTCCTAATCCTACAGACTATCCCTTTTTGACTGGATGTTCTCTTCTACTTTCAATCATCCGAGGTATATGGTCCTATGCCATTGTATATCGATTTATCTGAGACCTCGGTGCAGAACATAATTCAATCTAAGTATACCAATCAAGGGCCCAATGCCTTTCTGGGCTTCAAATCTTTCCCAGATCTCTGATCTCATGCATATATTTCACATTTATATTCTTATAAATATCACAGGTTCCCAATACCGTAATTCATTCAGCAGAATGACTCCTAACCCAAATCGAACATGCTATTAACACTAACCATACACTGTTCCCTCAATCTCACTTTACAGAAGAGCAGGGACAGAGTTGGTCTTAAAATCCAGGAAGGTAGGGTATCATCCACCAGCTGAGAACCTCAAAAGTCCCTGCAGAAATAATCCCTTGAGTAGGTGTAGGCAGGTATGAAGGATCTGAGAGAGCAAAAGTCATCTTCCATGGCAAACAACCTGGTCAGGTTGAAGGGATGTGTCTGAATTAGCCTCTCTCTTCCTAATGTAGAGGAGATGGACCAAACCATGCCTGTGTGGAGAGCTGTTCCCCGGTGCCTATGGTTGATATACCATTCTAACTTATGAATGAGTCACAGCAAGTAGAGGCAGACTCCATCTTTTGGGAACCTTGGAAGCAACTGTTAAAACAAAGTGGTTTCCAAGGCAGTGACTTCATTCAGTTCTTGAAGGAAGTGACCTCACCTTACATTATTGTTGATGAAAGTCTGTGATCTTGGGATCCAGGAAACCAGGCACACAGAGTCAAACCCACTCCATGTCCCAGTGGGCTCACTTGTTTGGATTTAACAAGACAGAGTCACTCTTTCTTGGTACCTACTGATGTGAGGACAGCCAAATGCCTGGAAACTATGAAGACTGGCCTTTCCAGAGAAAGCAGATAGTTTCTCACCACGGGCTCCTGACAACTTCACAGAGTTTGCTAAAGAGACCAGATCGGAGACAGGACACGCCATTTTTGGGGAACATAGTATGGCCCACAAGTCAGAGGACACTCCGGATAGACACAGACCTACTTGGGGGAAAGAGGTGCCTTTTTGGGTGTGAGTGTGAGTTTGTGGTTTTGTCTCATGTTCTGAGAATAGTTAGGAAAGCTGGTTTGTTTGTTTTGGAGTGGACTGTTTCTAGTAAGTCCTTTGACAACGTGAGTGTTTCTGTGTCTATATATCATACTGTGTCCGTGATTGTAGACAGTAGAAATGAGAATGCATCAATGGATGTGTCCTGTCTACGAGAAAGCTTCAAAGCATTCATCCTGTGCAATTTATGAATGGACTGCAGGTTGCCGTATGGATGGGCAACTCGTGCTACCTTTCTAAATTCCTGTTTTCTTCCTGAATTCTGGACACTCTCCAGAATACGCTCATGATTTTGTGTCCAAGATATGTACCACCTCAATCTCTGTGACATGGCCATGTACTGGATAGCTGATGGGAATGGTGAGTATCTCAGAAAACTCAGATATCACTATGCCCAAGAAAGTCTCAGTGGAGAAACCCTGCTTTGGGCCTTTTGCTTACCTATTCTGTTGCCCTGAATGTCAGGAAGGTCTTTGCCTCAGGCCACACTTTGTGAAGCCTGAAGAAAATAGTTTTCAAATGGAATTGAATGGTCATTACCTGTGCCTCTTCGGTTAATTGCTTTGGAAATGGATGTGTCTGAATCAGCCTCTTGGCCCTATGTGAGGCTGTGGCTTAGATTCACAGCACATGATGGGTCTAAAGAAAAATCCCATGTGTGCATCCAAAACCAAAATGGACAAAAGAACTGTCATGGTGGATAGAGTCTCTCGCCTTCCTCTGTAAGGTTCCTGACCTCCATTAAGTGAGAATAGGGATCATTTGGGTCAAGTGAATTCTTTAAAGTTCTGCAGAGGCTATCCCATAGGTTCGTGGGGTTTCTCATGACTCCAATTCACATCTATGTTTACAGAAGAGCAGGGACAGTGTTGGTCTTACAATACAGGAATGCAGTGGATCTTCCATCTGTTGAGAACCTCAAAGCTCCATGCAGAAATGATCTCTGGAGAAGATGTAGGCAGCTATGTAAGACCTGAGAGAGCAAAAATCATCTTCCATGGCAAACAACCTGGTCAGGATTAAGGGTTGAGTCAGAATGAGCCTATCTCTTCTTAATGTAGAGAAGATGGACCAAACCCGGCCTGTGTGGAGAGCTGTTCCCTTTTGCCTACGGGTGATATACCATTCTAACTTGTGAAAGTGTCACAGGAAGTAGGGGCAGCCCTCATCTCATGGGACCGTTGGAAGCAATTGTTATGACAAAGTGGTTGCCAAGGCAGTGATCTCATTCAGTTCCTGAAGGACGTGATCTCATCTCACTTCCATGGTGATGGAACTCTCTGAACTTGGGATACAGAAAGCCAGGCACCCAGAGCCAGTCTCAGTTCTAGTCCCAGTGGTCTCACTTTTTTGGATTTACAAAGGACAGAGTCAGTCTTTCTTGATACCTACTGATGTGAGGATGGCCAAATGCCAGGAAAGCTCGGAAGAGGGGCTCTTCCTGAGAAAGCAGATAGTGGCTCACTCCTGGCTTCTAACAACTTCACATTGTTGGCCAAGAAGACCAGATCTGAGACAGGTCAGGCCATTTCGGAGCATCATAGTATGGCCCATCAGTCAGAGCACACTCCGGAGAGTCACAGACCTATTTGGGGGAAGGAGGTGCCATTGCGGGTGTGGGTTTGTGGTTTTGTCTCATGTTCTGAGAATAGTTAGAAAAGGCGGTTTGTTTGGTTTGGAGTGAACAGTTTCTAGTAAGTCGTTTGACAATGCAAGTGTTTCTATGTCTGTGTATCCCACTGTGTCCGTACTTGTAGACATTAGAAAAGAGAATGCATCAATGGATGTGTCCTGTCTCATAGAAAGCTTCCCAGCATTCATCCAGCACAATTTATGAATTGAATGCGGCTTGCCTTATTGATGGGCGATACCTGCTACCTTCCTAAGTTGCTGTTTTCTTCCTGAATTATGGCCAATCTCCAGAATAGGCTCATGGTTTTGTGTCCAAGATATGTACTACCTCCAAGCTCTGTGACATGGCCATATACTGGATAGCTGAATGGAATGGCGAGCATCTCAGAAAACTCAGATATCAGTGTGACCAGTAAAGTCTCAGTGGAGAATCCCTGCTTTGGGCCATTTGCTTACCTATTGTTCTGTTGCCCTGAGAGTCAGGAAGGTCTTTGTCTCAGGCCAACCCTTTGTGAATCCTGAAGGAAAGATTTTTCAAATGGAAATGAATATGCTTTACCTTTGGCTCTTTCCTTAATTGATTTGGAAAGAGATGTGTGTGAATCAGCCTCTTGGCCCAGTGTGATTCTTTGACTTAGATTCTCAGTACCTGATGGATCTAAAGAAAGATCCCATGGGTGCATAAAATCCAAAATGGCATAAAGAGCAGTCATTGTTGATGAAGTATTTTGCCTTCCTCTGTAAGGTTCCTGAATTCCATCAAGTGAGAATAGGGATCTTTTGGGTCAAATGAGTTCTTCAAATCTATTCAGAGGCTATCCAATAGGTGCTTGAGTTTTCTCATCTTTCCAATTCACATAAAGAATCTGTACCCAACACTCAGTAGGACTCAAATTGGAGAAGCAGAGCAGTATTAAGGGCAGGCCTATTTGATCACTCCTGGTACACAGGAAGGGTGTACAGGCCACCGGGAATTTAGGCAAATGAGGGGCAACAGAGCTTATTTTGGACACTGTCTTGGGCTACGCTAATGCTATCAAATGTCAATCCTATTGTTGACTTCATATTTGTTTTATCCTAAGCTCATATATTCATCCTCAACCCTGTTGAAAATATCTAATCCCATCACTCACTTTATTCTTTTCCTGATTTCCTAATGTCTCTATTGATATCTGCTTTCCTACATATTTTGCCCTGTGCATCATTGTGACTGACTCTTCACTTGTGTTGACGTTTACATTGACTCTCTAACCAAAACCCTATTGCTAAAGAACTTTTGTTCCAAATCCTATACTCACTTTTCTTCCTAAACTTACCGACTATCTTTCTAATCCAACTGACTATAACTTTTTGAATGGATGTTCTCTTCTACATTCAATGATCCAAGTACAGTTCAGGTTTCTATTCAACCGGGTGAGGGAGTAGATTCTGCAGTTTGGCAATTGGGGACAGCACATTCTGGCAACAAGATTAGCAAAGAGTTCTCAAGATTTCAAAAGTGTTTCGTTAAGTGTACAGAAAAACAGGAAGTGACAAGTACATATTTTATTAACCTTTCATTCCCCACTTCTTTTTCTGGCTACTTTTAATCATAAAAGTGATCTTTGTGGGGTGTCACATTCTATGTCTGCTAGTGGGGTATTACCATAATTTTAATTTGTCCAATTTGAGCTTGGAGAAAAGAAATTACATGGTTGAGGAAACAGGGTTTTATAGTTAGTAATAATATGAGGATTATTATTGGACCGGCCAGGGTTGATAAAAACGTAATTAACCAGGGGGACTGTGTAAAAGAAGACTCAAACTACCCTTTCTGTGCCTCTCTCTCTCTCGTTGTTGCTCTTCAAGGCATCTTTTTAATTTACTCATAGATTTTTTTACAACTCCAGTATTGTCGACATAAAAACAACATTCTTCTCTCAATGAAGCACAAAGGCCCCCCTCTGTCATGAAAAGGAGGTCCAACCCTCGACTGTTCTGTAAAACAACTTCAGAGAGAGAGGTTAAAGATTCCTGCAAAGCTGTGATGGAGGTTTCTAAAATCTTTAAGTTTTGATCTATTGCTGCTTCTAATTGGGTCACTTGTTGTGTCCCATGGACCAGAGCAGTGGTTCTTGTGCCCAACCCTGCAGCAACTCCTATTCGTAATAGAATGGCTAAGGTGAGGGACATATGTTCCCAGCGGAACCGGGTTGTATGTCCCCCTCTTTGATCTTTAGATGAACCTGCGTCATGATAGAGCACTCTGGGAAACATCTGCACCATTTCACAATTAATCACATCTGTTGACCATTTCATGAAAACATAAACAATGTTTAAGTATATAGAATTATACTGTTGTAGGGACGGACAAGGCAAGGCACCTAAGATAGCACCAAAGACACGGAAACAGTCTTTTTTGGTTTCAACCAGATTCAGAGGGCATTGCTTCTGTTGTAATCAATTAATCCCCTGAAACCCAAGTTACGTAGTTTCAGAATTTTGTACCCAACACGTAAGGGAAGGGGTTCAGAAGTTCACAGTCTGCAGAAGTTCACAAAAAGCAGTTTTTGTTTCTGTTTTTTCCTCAGTTTGGGCAAGTTAACTTTTCAAGGACACCTGGGTGGGGGTGTCTTCCCTTTCTTTTTTTCCCCCTTCCAGCTGTTTCCATACAGCCCAGTTTGTAACTTCTTTATCTTAGAAATGTAGCCATCTCTGTGAAGCCCCAGCTCAAGGCCAGAGGCCTTTTTTTCAAATATTTTGTGAAAAACTAGTAAGGGTGTGTCTAGATCAGGAGTGCTGAATTTTTTAGCCAGTTGCCAAGGAGACCAGGGCAACACAAAAATAGGAAGTTTATCTACAGTGAACTCTTTTATCGGGATTCTTTTGCTGAAAGTCCTAAATCAGCCATGGTGAAGACTTCTGGAGAAGGTCAGTTAAGACTTTTCTGTGGGCCTGGTACAGAGGGGGACAATTTGGAAGGCAGGGATAAGAGCAGCTCTGTGGATCTGAGAATGAGGAAGGAGAGATGTAAAAGAATATTGGGAGAGGGCTTTGGGATCTTAATAGCAACAAAAACTTGAGCAATAGAACAGATAGAACAGAGGGGGAGACGGGAGTGAGATTCCAAAAAGCCTGTGAGGGACTTTAAATTCTTAGTAACCTGTTTTTAGTGATGACAAAGCAACATTAAAGGCCATTTTCATTACATCTTGTATTAGGGTCTGAGGATTCTTCTCAGCGGGTTTGAGCTTTGCATTAGGTGGTAAGAGGACTGTGTGGGACCCGGTGCGGGCACTGACAGGAGAGGAGAGGAGTGAGTGAATGGAGTGGTACCTCAGTACCTGCAACCTCAGCAAGGGAGCAATGGTCTGAGAACCAGTCGAGATTTGGGTTTTTGATCTAGATATTGGAGGGGAGAAATCAAGTTGCTGAGGTGGGAGTGACAGCAGAGAGTCTGGAGCACAAGGCTGAGGGTGAGCATCTATTGGAGAAGCATAGTTCAGGATGTGAGCAAAGGAGAGAGAAGGCCTCCACATAGCGGAATCTCCATTCACCCTTTTGAGCACTTGCAGAAGTTAAAAAGGTCACACAGAATTTGAGGATCTAGAGACCCCTCTGGGGGCCATCGGTTTTGGTTATCTAATTCGTAATATGGCCAATGCTGTGTACAGAATTTGATGAGGAGTTTGGGTTCCATCTGACAGTCCCTGTATGCTCACATCCCCATGACTTACAATAGAAGTCTGCTCTCCCCCCCCCACAGCCGTGACTGTTTGTGGCTTTGATAGTCTGCCGGGCAAACATAGTAATCTAGGCTAGCCAACCTGCATCTGGCTCACGTGTCCCTACATCTATAATGTTTGTTTCCATTATCTATGGTACGGAAGGGATTTAATGGAATTTTAGTGGGATCCTGTTAATCAGGGATATCCCAATAGGAAAGACCTATAGCCAGCTGACAAATGACTGGGTGGAGAGATGGCCACCAGGTTCGTAAGGGGGCTGTATTCGAGATAGGCCATACTTCGTGTCCAGTAGGATTTGTGATCAGCCATCGCAGCTTAAGGGGCTGATTAGGGTTAAGACTACTGGTCGTCAAGGGGAGAATAAATATCTTCCAGGATCTTCTTTACAACCATTTGCAATGTTTCTTTTTTCTTCTTTTTTATTTCTTTTTTTGTGTGTGTGTGTGGGGAAGGCTTCAATACATCCTGAAAATGTATGTTCAAAGACTAGGAGTTATTTAAGTCCATACCTTACTGGCTTAATTTCAGTAAAGTCCACTTCCCAGAATTGTCCTCGTCTGGTTCCTCATAGGTGCTTTCCTGCAGGAAGCTTGGAAGTGTAAGCTTTAACCAATTAATGGACCTGACAGGCTTTTGTTACCCATTCAGTTATTTCCTTTTGCTGTGAGTAGGTTAGTGGAAAACTGTGTTCTTGATCCTTCACGAATGAATGCAGTTTCTTTGAACAAAGGTGAGTGAGTTGATGAACATTTGCTACTGACATAGTTAGAGCCATGATTATAGGAGTAGTTACTGAAGAATTAAAAAATTCCACTTGAGGGCCTTCAGGGTTAAAAGTTATTTTGGCCCAGAGCTTGGTGAGCAGAACTCTGCCCATCAATGGGGCCAGGCATTCTGGGATTACTAGGAAGGAGTGATGGATTTTTCCTTTTCCCTGGTCCATGGTCCTCGTAGTTGTCAAAGCCCGATATTTACTTCTGTTAGACTCTTGAATTAGAGACCTTTTATTCGGTAGAGGGCCCAATGGGCCTTACGGGCTGAGTATATTCACCCTGCATCTACTTCAAAGTTTATTGTGTTCCCCTCCACTTCAAAAGTTACCTTGAGGTCAGGGAGAGGATCTGAGCCCGGACTTTCTTAGTATTCCTCCAGAGTCAGAATATCTGGCTGGCATGGCTGTCTCTTTCTAGGGCACTCTTTGGCCCAGTGTCCTTTTTCTTTAGAGTAGGCACATTGATCTCAGGCCAGGGGTGGCCTCTAGTGTGTGCCCAGGTATCCCTTCCTGTCTCTCTGTTTCTTAATTTCTGGCCTATTTGTTGTTGTGACCAGGACCTTAGTCAATGCCTTAGTCTGTCTTTTGTTTCTTTTATCCTCACTCAGCTCCCTTCTCTTCCTCAGTTTCTCTCTTAAAGTATACCTTCTCGGGTTCTCTGAATAAATCCCTCAAAGTCATATCTTGTAATCCATCTAAGCATTGTAACTTTCTTTTAATATCCAGGGCAGCTTTCCCAATAAAGGCCATTGTGACAGATGCCTTTTGATCCTCTGCCTGAGGATCGAAAGGAGTATGTCTCTTATATGCCTACATAATTATCTCTAAGAACATAGAGGGAGATTCATCAGGCCCTTAAATAATCTCTCTTACCTTGGCCAAATTAGTTGGTCACCTAGCGGCCATTAAGATACCCACTATTAGAGCCCGGCGATAAGTGGACAGATGCTCCCTACCTTCAAAGGTGTTGGGGTCCCAGTTGGGTTGTTTCAAGAGAAAGCCGGCTTTGAATATATTGGGAAGTTTTGTCGGTCACGCATTTGGTCCGAGGATACTTTTTTCTAGCATCCAGGAGGATTCTCTTTTGTTCCTCTGTCAAGAAGAGAGTCCCTAGGAGTTGTTGGCAGTCATCTCAAGTAGGTTGGTGTGAAAACATCAATGACTTCACCAGACCTGAGAGCCAGGTTGGGTCCTCGGTAAAAGGGGGATTGTTATTTTTCCATTTATATAGGTCTGAAGAGGAGAAGGCCAATACTGGTAGGCTTGCATTTTTTCCCTATGGCCATCGTCAATCATTGGTCCTTAGGGATGGAGGGAAGCAACACGGGAGTTCCAGGGTTTTCAATCATTTGCCACCGGCGAGTTCCTTTAGCAACTCCAGCTTCCTCCAGGGGAGGAGGGGCTGTGTGTGACGCAGGGGAGTTATCTGGAGGGCCCTGGGCTGGCTTAGCATCCTCCAATTGCGGAGAGGCTGAGTCAGCAGCTGGAGAAACACTTAGAGGGTGTTGGGGGTTGTGGGACAAGGGTAGAAGATAAGGAGGGGGACGAGAGTCCAGTAGAGTCAAATCTTGTGACTCAGGGAGAACAGAGGGTGGAGGAGGAGGAGGAGCAGAGGGGTTGAGAGATCGTGGGGGAAGGAGTAGGAACGGGGACACAGCAAGGAAAGGCTTCACCCACGGAGGAGGAGATTTGCAGAGGTCCTGCCAAGTTAAGGTATATTCCTGTTTATCAGTATGGCTATGTGGCCCTGGCTGTAAGACAATATCTCTGTCTTTTTAAATTAGTGGGAAGTAGAAAGATCCTTCTAGGGGCCATCCGAATCCAAAGGTGGGCCATTCTGTGGCACACAGAGTCTGCCAGGTCCAGCGTTTTACTAAAAAAGAAACATTCTGAGCCCTTAAGCGGACTTTGGTCCATAGATCAAGGGTCAGGGACAGAGGCATTGAAGTGATCTGTCCCATAATGAAAGATACACAAACAGTAAAAGCAACGACACAGGACACAGACAAGAGAAAACAATAAAGACAGGCAATGGACGTCCAACACTGAGACCAAGACTGAGCAGGTGGCAAAACCCGATGGGCTGGCAATACCGAATCTGAAACAAAGTATCACTGAGTCGAGGAGACTATTATTCCTTGATTCCCGAGTCCTCTGTGGCGTCCCCCAGGGACTTGGCTTGTGGCTCTGTGACACGTCTGCCAGCCACCATCAAAGAGAGCTCACACACTTCATCGACAGCCATTTTGCCAAGCCCTAACCTGAAACCTGAAACCAGAAAGAGGTGCCTTACTTACCCTGAGAGTAGCCCATTGGGGTCTCTCGTTCACCACTGCTGGATTTCGGTGGAACCTCCATATATAAATATCGGAAGAGCATTGGGGGAAGAGACCACCAAGAGACTCTCTCATGCAAAAACAAAGGGTTTATTGGGGGTCCAGCATGCTGGGGCTCAGAGCTCATTTGAATAGAGCAGAGAACCCTGAGAACAGCTTAAGCAGAGCTTATATACTTTCCTTGAAGAGGGCAGGGAGGAAAGTTTATTGATGGGCCTGGGCGGGTGAGCAGTTTGCGTGCAACTGGGTGAGGGAGTACATTCTGAAGTTTGGCAGATGGGGACAGCACATTCTGGGAAAAAGATTAGAAATCACTTCTCAAGATTTCAACAGTGTTTTATTAAGCATACAGTAAAACAGGAAGTGACAAGAATCTATTTTATTAACATTTCACTACCGACTATACTTTGCCAGATTTCCTAAAGTCTCTATTGATATCTGCATTCCTACATATTTTCCCCAGTTCATCATTGTGATTAATTCTTCACATGTGCTGACATTTACATTCACTCAATACCCGAAACCCTATAGCTAAAGAACTTTTGGTCCAAATCCTATACTCACTCTCCTTTATAAACATACCGACTATCTTCCTAATACTACTGACTATCCATTTTGACTGGAAGTTCTCTTTGAAAATCAATCATCCAAGTTACAAGGTCCTATGCTTAATACCCAATCAAAAGCCCAATGCCCTTCTGGGCTTCAAATCTTACCTAGATTTTTGTTTTCAGATTCATATATTTTACCTATATATTCTTGAAAATATCGCAGGTTCCCAATACCATTATTCATCCAGCAGAATGATTTCTATTCCAAATCAAACCTGTTATTAACCCTAACCATACACTGTTCCCTCAATCTAACTTTAGAGAAGAGCAAGGACAGAGTTGGTCTTAAAATACAGGAATTTAGGGGATCTTCCAACTGCTGAGAAACTCAAAGGTCTATGCGCAAATGATCCCTAGAGAAGTTGTAGACACCTATGAAGGAACTGAGAGAGCAAAAGTCATCTTTCATTGCAAACAACCTGGTCAGCATGAAGGGATGTGTCTGAATCAGCCTCTCTCTTCTTTATGTAGAGAAGAAGAACCAAACGAGGCCTCTGTGGAGAGCTGTTCCTGGTTACCAATGTTTGATATACCATTCTAACTTGTGAAAGTGTCAAAGGAATTAGGGACAGCCTCCATTTCATGGGACCTTTGGAAGCAAATGTTAGGACAACGTGCTTGCCAAGGCATTGACCTCATTCAGTTCCTGAA
Source organism: Callospermophilus lateralis (assembly GCF_048772815.1). Classification (NCBI taxonomy): domain Eukaryota; kingdom Metazoa; phylum Chordata; class Mammalia; order Rodentia; family Sciuridae; genus Callospermophilus; species Callospermophilus lateralis. The sequence goes on from NW_027513057.1 coordinate 1,529,055, forward strand.
GGAAGTGACCTCACCTCACATTCTTGGTGATGGAACTCTCTGAAATTGGGATACAGGCATCCAGGCACACAAATCTAGTCCCAGGCCCAGTCCCAGTGGTCTCACTTCTTTTGATTTACCAAAGACAGAGTCAGTCTTTCTTGGTATCTACTGATGTGAGGATGGCCAAATGCCAGGAAAGCTCTGAAGAGTGGCCTTTCCTGAGTAAGCAGGAAGTGGCTCACCGTTGTCTCCTGACAACTTCACAGAGTTGGCCAAGGAAACCAGATCTGAGACAGAACAGGCCATTTGATGGGAACATAGTACGGCCCACCAGTCAGAGGTCACACCCGATAGTCAGAGACCTACTTTGGGAAAGGAGGTGAATTTGTGGGTGTGAGTGTGTGTTTGTGATTTTGTCTCATGTTCTGAGAATAGGTAGGAAAGGCAGTTTGTTTGGTTTGGAGTGGACGATTTCTAACAAGTGATTTGACAAGGCGAGTGTTTTTATGTCTGTGTATCCCACTGTGTCCATGGTTGTAGACATTAGAAAAGAGAATGCAATGCATCAAAGGATGTGTCCAGGCTAGTAGAAAGCTTACCAGAATTCTTTCTGCCCAATGTATGAAAGGAATGCGGCTTGCCTTATGGATGGGTAACACCTGCTATCTTCCTAAGTTCCTGTTTTCTTCCTGAATTCTGGCCACTCTCCAGAATAGGCTCATGATTTTGTGACCAAGTTATGTACCACCTCCAAGCTCTGTGACATGGCCATGTACTGGATAGCTGAAGGGAATGGCGAGCGTCTCAGAAAATTCAGATATCAGTGTGACCAGGAAAGTCTCAGTGGAGAAACACTGCTTTGGGCCGTTTGCTAACCTAATGTTCTGTTGCCCTGAATGTCAGGAAGGTCTTTGCCTCATGCCACCCCTTTGTGAAGCCTGAAGAAAACAGTTTTCAAATGGAAATGAATATGGATCACCTGTGGCTCTTTGCTTAATTGCTTTGAAAAGGGATGTGTCTGAATCAGCCTCTTGGCCCTGTGTGAGGTTGTGGCTTAGATACTCAGCACGTGGTGGATGTAAAGAGAGATCCCATGTGTGCATCCAAAACCAAAATGGCCAAAAAGCAGTCCTTGTGGATGAAGTCTGTCCCCTTCCTCTTTAAAGTTCTTGAACTCCATCAAGTGAGAATAGGGATCCTTTGGGTCAAATGGGTTCTTCAAAGACCTGCAGAGGAGCTTGTGTTTTCTCATGACTGCAAATCACATAAAAATATATACCTGACACTCAGTTTTCCACAAATTGGAGAAGCATAGAAGTATTAACGTCTAGCATATTTGATCACTCCTGTTTCACATGAAGGGTGTCCAGACCACCCTGAATTTACACCAATGAGGGGCAAGGGAGTTATTTTGGACACTCTCTTGGACTCCGCCACTCATGGAAACCTTCAGCCAGAGGTTGTGATTAGTGTCTATATGGAAGAAGATGAGGGCCATATGGGAGGGTTTTGGTTTTAATTTTGGTCATTTGTGTCCGGTTGGAAGACATGACTGGGACCACCTGGGCTTGAACTCTGGTGTGATTCCCCTTAGAGACTGAATTCAGAGAAGTATTGCCATGAATTTTGTTGGGATTTTAGGAGTCCACCCATGAGAATCACCCTTGGAAACTGAGATCTAGGCCCAGGTGGCTTTCCACAGAGCCCTGGGTATCTCAGCCAGAAGATCACATGATTTAATTCTGAAAGACTTGTCAGCCATTGTTGAGAGTCACAACACCCATGGACGTCACATTGTAGACCTCAATAGGCCTGGCTTCATGTGACATTTTGGCCACTCTTTGGGAAGCCTTGCCTGTGAGAGTTCTACAGAGCATTCATTGAAATGAGCTTCCTCACCATTTAAAGGTTCCTGAATGAATTGAAACCCACAGTGCCTGCAACGTCATCCTTGAAAAATGCCTAGATAAATACCATGAAATTTTTGAAATTCCCATGACCAGGTGGCACTGGAGAAACTTTGGATGTCCTGTTGCTGATCGTAAATATGCAAGACAGTGCCTTGATTGAGTGGGTTTCATGAAAATGGTGTAGAACAGAGATGCCAATATGTTGGAACCTGCTGAGTAGTGGGCCTAGAGCAGTGGTAGGCAGGTGTGTGATAAAAAATTTGTGGTGGGGCCATGTGGATCTGCCATTGGATCCCAAATGGCTTGTGACTTACATGGTGAAGCCAGCAAACCCTTCCATGTAAAGGCTTCTGGTTATATGGAGATGTTTCCGGGCAATGTTTAGAATCAGGTTACTATGGACATGGGGCCAAGCTATTTGGGATAGAAACCTGGTTGGTGCATTCTCCTGCAGACCCTGACCAACCACACATGAAAGAATTGCCTCCAGAACTGTGTCCCAGTTGAACTTCTTTTATTTCATGAAGCAAATGCCAAAGTCCCAGTGCAGCAGCAAGAAACACCACGAAAAGTGGAGGATGACCAAATGGCTTCCCAGTCCACATGGGAATACCCTTAGCCCCCAGTGGCCACAGTTTACTTACAAAGAGAGAATTCAGCACTGCTGCCTCATGTTCATTGGAAAATAAGAAACCATGTCCTCCAGGTCACATAGATGCAGACACAGCTTTGATAGTCTCACTAAAAAGAAGCTAAAGCTCCTGACAACAACATATATTTCAAGTGCCCAAACTCAGAGGCAGTTTCTCAAGAAGTATTTAGGCCAGCAGAGCTCCATGTTTATGGAGTGTTTACCCTGTCCCATACTAGGGAAACTCCTCTACCACTTCCAAGGTTGTAAACTCCTGAGCATATTATTCACAGATTTTATTACTCTTCTCCTCTAATTGTGTCTTACTTTGGGCGAAAAAAATATCAAGGAATTGTTCTGGATGAGAGTGGGAAGATTTTGTTTAGCACATATTTGCATACACATTGGATTCATTTTTCTATTTTACATTTGAAATACTGAATCCCTGACACTAACACATGCTCTGCTAGATTCTGAATACTAATCCTAATATGATGGAGAAAAATAACGGAAACAGAATAGAAATACAAGCAGTTCAGAGGAGGCATGTTGTATACTTGGACTTGCCTTTTGCATTATATAGGGTAGGAGTTATAAATCTAGTCAATTTTTTGTTGAAATAGTTTTCCATGTGCTTTTAAAGTTAACAAATATGTGAATTCCTGTCTCCCTTTCTCTGTATTCTATTCAGCACATGTATTTTTATATGCACATATAGAATCCTACCTGGTATCACACGTACATTCTTGTGAGTTACATGACTTGGTAGATACAAAGTGTGAGAAGAGATCACTCCTCTTAAACGCTGTTTGACCTGAAAATTCAACCTATGGGTGAGCTTCCTAGTTGAAAAAAGTTATACATAAATCCATATCCAGTAAAATGAATATTTTTGGATCTGTGGATGATACATATTTCACGGTGTAATTTGATTGGCATATATATTGCTAATTTTTAACATCTGTGTGTGGATATATATATATATATATATATATATATATATATATATATATATTCTCTCCAGATATTTCAAAATATTTAATATATGTGTCTTATTATACACTCCCTAAATTCATTCATGATTATGTATATGGATTTATAATCAACTTTTCACAAGATTATTCTCAGAAATATTCATTCACCTGATATACGTATTTTTTTCCTAGTATTGAAAACTAACTTCAGTGAATGGTGCATATAAATCCTAATATTTCTACAGTAACTGATCCATTTTCACATCAATGCAAGTAGATTCCTATGGGACATGATAAGTATTTTGAAGTTCATTTTTATTCAAAACTAGTACATTACTATTTCTTCAGTTTATGCACATTATTGGATATATATTTCATCCACAAGTTCACAAATTTATAGGCATTTATTTCACTTTCATTCACTTTCTGCTTCAGAAAACACGTGTTCCTCCATGTTTCAAACTGGTCTTTTCATGAGACTTCTTTCCAAACACATTATTTTTGATTTCCATAATCACTTTTGAAGCAAAACTCACACACTCTTCATGATAAACCATAACCCTAGGATTACAATTAGACGTATAACTAGTTGTTATGAATGATTATATATCAATATATGATTTCTTATGTATTTTCAGATATCAATTCAATACATTATTTAAAGTGGAACCAGTTATATTATTTATTAACTGTATTGTCTATTCATGCATTATCTCTATATTCATAGTCACAGGGTACACCTATTTTTACCCTCAATACTAATTTATACGTTTTCAAAATATTCCTCAAAAAATGGTGGAAGAAATACTCATGTCACCTGATCTATATATACATTTTATCACAGTAATATTCTGGACAAAAAAATCAAAGGTCACCCTTAAGGTTGTACCAAAGCCTAAATGGAAAGTGAGCATGGATTACTAAAACCTTCCATGTCCAGGTGGCCTAATGCTCTCAAATGTCAATCTTATTGGTGACTACATTTTTGTTTCTTCCTAAGATTATATATTCAACCTCAAGCCTGTTGAAAATGTCTAATCCTATCACTCACTTTATACTTTGCCTGATTTAGTAATGTCTCTATTTATATCTATTTTCCTACATATTTTCCCCTGTTCATCATTGTGACTGACTCTTCACTTGTGCTGACATTTACATTCACTGTCTACCTGAAACCCTATTGCTTAAGAACTTTTGGTCTAAATCCTATTCTCACTCTTCTTTGTAAACCTACTGACTATCTTTCTAATCCTACCGACAATCCCTTTTTGAGTGGGTGTTCTATTCGACATTCAATCATCCAAGGTACAAGCTCCTATGCCATTGTATATAGATTTATCTGAGACATTTTTGCAGAAAATAATTCAAAGCTAAGTGTACCAATTAAGGGCCCAATGCCCTTCTGGACTTCATATCTTCCCTAGATTTCTGTTTTTATACTTATATTTCACCTATATATTCTTGTAAATATCATAGTTTCCCAATACCATTATTCGTCATGCAGAAGGATTCCTAACCCCAAATTGAACATGTTACTAACCCAAACCATACACTGTTCTCTCAATCGAACTTTACAGAACAGCAGGGACAGGGTTGCTCTTAAAATACAGGAATGTAGGGCATGTTCCACCTGTTGAGAACATCAAAGGTCCATGCAGAAATGATCCCTTGAGAAGATGTAGGCAGCTACGAAAGACCTGAGAGAGAAAAGTCATCTTCTATGGCAAACAACCTTGTCAGCATGAAGGGATGTGTATGAATCAGCCTCTCTCTTCTTAATGTAGAGAAGATGGACCAAACCAGTCCTAGGTGGAGAGCTGTTCCCGGGTGCCCATGGTTTATATACCATTCTAACTTGTGAAAGTGTCACAGGAAGTAGGGGCAGCCTCCATCTCATGGGACTCTTGAAAGCAACTGTTAGGACAAAGTGGTTGTCAAGTCAATGACCTCATTCAGTTCCTGAAGAAGTGATCTACCTCACTTCCTTGGTGATGGAACTCTCTTAACTTGGGATCCAGGAAGCCAGGCACCCGGAGCCAGTCCAGTCCCAGACCCAGTAGGCTCACTTGTTTGAATTTACCAAGGAGAGTGTCAGTCTTTCTTGGTACCAACATATGTGAGGATGGCCAAATACCAGGAGAGCTCTGAATAGGGGCCTTTCCTGAGAAAGTAGGTAGTGGTTCACTGCAGGCTCCTGACAACTTCACAGAGTTGGCCAAGGAGACCAGATCTGAGATAGGACAGGCCATTTTGGGGGAACATAGTATGGCCCACCACTCAGAGGAAACTCCGGATAGTCACAGAGTTACATGGGGGAAGGAGGTGTCTTTGTGGGGTGGGTGTGATTTTGTGGTTTTGTCTCATGATCTGAGAATAGGTAGGAAAGACGGTTTGTTTGATTTGGAGTGGTCTTCTTCTAGTAAGTCGTTGGACAAGGCAAGTGTTTCTATTTCTGTGTATCCCACTGTGTCCGTGGTTGTAGACATTAGAAAATAGAATGCAACAATTCATATGTCCTGTATAGTAGAAAGATTCCCGGCATTCATCCTGCCCAATTTATGAATGGACTGCAGCTTGCCTTATCCATGGGCAACACCTGCTACCTTCCTAAGTTCCTGTTTCTTCCAGAATTCTCACCACTCTCCAGAATAGTCTCATGGTTTTGTGTCCAAAATATGTACCACCTCCAAGCTCTGTGACATTGCCATGTCCTGGATAGCTGAAGGGAATGGCGAGCATCTCAGAAAACTCAGATATCAGTGTGACCAAGAAAGTCTCAGTGGAGAAACCATGCTTTCGGCCTTTTGCTTATCAATTGTTCTGTTTCCCTGAATGTCAGGAAGGTCTTTGCCTCAGGCCACCCCTTTGTGAAGCCTGAAGAAAACAGTTTTCAAATGGAAATGAATAGGCATCACCTGTGGCTCTTTGCTTAATTGCTTTGGAAAGGGATGTGTCTGAATCAGCTTCTTGGCCCTGTGTGAGGTTGTGGCTTAGATTCTCAGCACCTGATGGATGTAAAGAGAGATCCCATGTGTGCATCCAAAACCAAAATGGCCAAAAGAGCAATTATTGTGAATGAAGTCTCTCGCATTCATTTGTAAGGTTCCTGACCACCATCAAGTGAGAATACGGATCCTTTGGTTCAAATGAGTTATGCACAGCCCTGCAGAGGCTAACCCATAGGTTTTTGGGTTTTCTCATGGCTCCAAATCATATAAAGAATCTATAACTGACAGTCAGTAGGCCTCAAATTGGAGATGCAGAGCAGTATTAACAGCTGGCCTATCTGATCACTCCTGGTTCACCGGATGGGTGTCCAGGCCACCTTGACTTTAGGCAAATGAGGGGCAAGGGAGCTTATTTTTGACACTGTCTTGGGCTGCACCCCTCATGAAAAACTCCAGCCAGAGGTTATGATAAGTGTCTATATGGAAGAAGATGAGGGCCATGTGGGAGTGTTTGGTTTTAATTGTGGTCATTTGTTTGGCGGTTGGAAGAGATAACTGGATCCACCTGGGCTTGAATTCTGGCATGATTCCTCTTAGAGACTGAGTTCTGGAATTTACCTCAAAGAAGTATTGCCATGAAATGTGTTGGGATTTTAGGAGGCCACGCATGAGATGCGCCCTTGAAAACTGAGATCGAGGGCCAGGGTGTCTTTCCACAGTGCAGTGAGAATCTCAGCCAGGATATCACATGATTTTATTTTGAAAGACTTGGCAGCCATAATTGAGAGTCTAAACACAAATGGAACTCATATTGTAGACCTCAAAGATCCTGGCTTCATGTGACCTTTTGGCCACTTTTTGGGAAGCCTTGCCTGTGAGATTTCTCCAGAGATTTCATTTAAATGAGCTTCCTCACCACATAATGGTTCCTGCATTAATTGAAATGCACAGTGACTCCAACTTCATCCTTCAAAAATGGTTAAATAAATACTATCAAATTTCTGAAATTCCCATTACCAGGTGGCACTGGAGAACCTTTGGATATCCTGTTGCTGAACATGAGTGAAATAATTCCCCACGCAATGACACTTCACCGGGAGAATTCCAAATTTATTGCTAAAAGCTGTGTGCTTATATAGAACTAAGGGGGAGATGGTATGGCTTACATAAATGGCAGCAACCCGTTTATTGACAAGTTCTTTCAATTATCAGCTCCAGAGCCCAGGAATTAGTTCTCATTGGGGCTAAGGTTCCCCACAAGCGAGATTTGAAATTGGCGCTGGCGGGAGAGTTCACAAGGGCGGGAACTTTTTGCGCCACTGCAGAAATGAAGAAGGTAGGAAGAAGAAGTCCTTAGGCGCCATGTTGGGGTTTTTCTCTGGGGTATGGCTGCCATTTATTCTTTTCCCAACATTCCACCCTTTTTGTTTTCTTAGGAAGTGGGGTGTCGTTTGTCAGATCTGGCTGCTTCCTGCTGTGTGGGGGTGGTGTGGGGCCTAGAAAGAGAAGTGGAGGAATGCTCAGGGGGCAGGTATGGGGATATCATGGCAGCCAGAAATAAAACCCAGTGGCTATAGACAGCTATTTTCATAGGGGTGAAGTCAATGAATGTTCCCTGAAGCCAAAGATGTCGATGGCATGGAACCAGTCCTGGATGGAAGAGATTGTTGGTATCAGCCACTGGTCCTGTAACAGAGACTCAAGGAAATACTGGAAGCGTTGCCTGGACATGGTGTCGCCAGCGCCTGAAGAAGATCAGAGCGAATAAAAACAGAATGAAGATAAAAATTAAAGCAAATGTCAATTTTTGGCAGAAGTTCCATGTGGGGGGACTGACATAGAAGAGGCCAAGAACCATGAGAAAGCTTAGAAGGTGGTAAAGACTATGAATCCAGGATGGCAGATTAAGAGGTTCTCCGAGCTCGTTGTCTCCCGCTGTCTAATACCCGTTGCATTCCATCGTGCCTGGTAGTGAGCTTCATCACTGAGTGAACTGTTCTCTTGGAGATGTTGGGGATTCATCGGTCATCAGAGGCTGGTAGTGACTAAGCAAAAGCTGGTTGAAAGTTTGATTAGGAATTTTATGCAGTTGGGTTTGAAGGCACTTCATTATGCAGGGCAAGAGAGCACAAAAAAGGAGCATCCAAATAAGGGGATCCAAGATATGTAGTAAGTACATGGCAAGATAGGATTGGAAGAACCCCGTTATGGGAATGGAGGAGGTAGGTTTGAGCAATTGGGTCGATAATTCCTGCAATTTAACAACATTTTTTTTATTAGCCCAGATTCATTAACATAATAGCAAAATTCCTCTCTGAGGAATAGGCATGTAACCCCTTTTTCTGCAGTGAGAAGATCAATTGCCCTTTGGTTCTGTAAAGCCACTTGTGCCAATGAAGTAACCTGCCGCTGCAAGGAACCCAGAGACTCAGCCATGGTATTGAGTGTTTCCTGCAGTTTTTGTTGAAGGTCATTGGATCCCATAGAGCATGACCTATAGCTCCACCAGAGAGTCCGAGACCTGTCACTGAGGTTGTTAAAATGAGGCCTACCAGAACCGGCAGAAAGACTACCCTACGGGTGCGGGAAGGTAGGGCCAACTGTCAGAATTCGGTGGGAGTATACAAAGATAGCTGAGGAACTACAGTAACCAAGAAACAGGCGCCAGAGACATTGATGGTTGAGGTACTTAAAGAACCATTATACCAGAGGAAATGTCCAGGTTGCATAAACACAGGGCTCTATGGGGTGCTGTAGCTCAAGGAACAAATGGGTAAAGGATTCATTATTGGCAGGTGGAAACAGATGAAAGGAAATAAAGTATTGGTGGAATAACTTTCCCACAGTGGGATACGTGTCACATGTAGGGGTTGTCCTTTTTAGAGAAATTGTAGGGTTTTGCTGGAATATTTCCTGCCGCTAATGGGACTGCTGCTAGAAGTGGACGACTAAGTGAAGCACAGAGAAAGCACTGAGAAGTAGGCACAGAAAGAGGGGTGGAGTTTAATAATCAAAAAGTTTGGTGTAGCAAATTGAGCCATGTGGGAGGGGGACCTGAGAGGGTTGAAGGCTCTGAATCCTCTTTGGATGAGCTATGGATATGATCTCAAAGTTTTGATTCTGAGTCCTTAATGTGTTCGACTACCTGGATGGTTGCCTTAGGTTGCATAATCAGGGTGCGGCCAATAGTCATCCACCCTGTGGGTCTGACTGAGGTTGTCCGAGCATAGACAGCAAACTCAACATAGCCCCATCGTTTGGCCTTGGGGTCATGTTTATCTAAAGTATACCATCCATTGTTACTGGATGAAGAGCCTTTATGCCACTTTATGTAACTAGAAGTCCACCCTTCAGGGTAACCAAATGAGTGGTAAGAATAGCTACCACGTTCATCATGGAACATGCATGACCAATAGGGGCACCCATTATATATCTCAGGCCACCAATGACAATAGTCTTTTGTTTGATCAAAAAGGAAGCAAATGAAAGGCCAGTTTCAGCTACCAGGGACGAAGGTCCTTGGAGGTGACAATTTTAGGGAAATAGAGGTGCAGTTGTGGATGAAGCAAGTAGTTGCATCCACTGCGCAGACCTTCTGCATGCCATGTTCTGAGTATCGTTCCCGAAAAGTGAATAAATGCATGGTAGGTGAGGAGGGTAAAGACCAGTCCTGACAGAGCACAGAAAATAAGCAGAGCACAAAAAACAAGCAGTTAGAGAAGACTAGGGTGTTGGGAGAGCTCATTGTGCCTTCTTTAAGAGGAATTGGGCTGCAAGGAAAACCGTGTGAGCCACAACTAAAATGGGTGAGATGGGTGTGGAGAGCAGGAGTAAAGGGGAGGTTCAGTAGGTGATTCTTGGAGTTCCTCTGGGGTGGCCCTGTCTTCAGCAGGTGGGGCCTCCTGGTGATGTGGCTTCAACCTAGACATGTGAATCCAGGGAGTGAGACAGTTGTCTGGTAAGGAGAGTTTGGCGGCGGTAAGGGTAAAGAGAATGACAGGATAGGGGCCTTCCCATTTTGCGGCAAGAGTCCCTTTTTCCTCTGGGGTATTATAATAGACTAGACTAACAGGTGTTAAGGGAGGAGTGTGTGGAGAGGAGACTGGGTCTGGAAGAAGCATCTGTGGATGATATATATTTACTGATGAATTTCGATTGGCATTTATATTGGTACTTTTTAATGTCTGTGAGTGTTGTGTGTGTGTGTGTGTGTGTGTGTGTGTGTGTGTGTGTGTGTGTGTATAGATATAGATATAGATATACTCTCCAAAGTTTTCCAAATATGAAATATATGTGTCTAGTATACACTCTCTAAATTCATTCAGGTTCATGTATGTGGATTTATAATCAACTTTTCACAAGATTATAATCAGAAATATTCATCCACCTGAAATACATATTTGTTTCCTAGTACTGACTACTAACTTCAGTGAAGGGTGCATACAAATCCTAATTATTCTACAGTATCTGACCCAGTCTAACATCAATGCAAGTAGACTCCTATGGGACATGATATGTAATTTGTCATTCATTTGTATTCGACACTGGTACATTATTGTTTCTTCAGTTTTTGCACATCATAGGATATACATTTCATCCACAAGTTCACAAATTAATAGGCATTTGTTTCAACATTAATCACTTCTTGCTTCAGAACACATATATTGTCAGGGTTTCTTGACTGGTCTTTTCATGAGACTTCTTTCCAAACACATTATTTTGAATTTCCATAATCATTTTAAAGCAAAACTCACACACTCTTCATGATAAACCAAAACACTAATATTTCCATTAGATATATAACTGGTTGGAATGAATGATTGTATATCAATATACAATTTCCTTTTATTTTTCAGATATCAGTTCAATTCATTATTTAAAGTTCAAAAAATTATATTATTTATTCACAGTATGGTCTATTCGTGGTTTTTCTCTATGTTCATAGAAACAGGGTACACCTATTTGTACCCCCGATTCTAATTTTACATCTTCAATACATTGCTCCCAGAAATGGTGAAAGAAATACTCATGTCACCTCGTTATCACAGCAATATTCTGGACAAAAAATGGAAAGGTCACACTTATGATTGTACCAAAGCCTAAATGGAAAGTGAACATGGATTTCAAAAACATCCATGTCCATGTTGCCTAATGCTGTCAATTGTCAATCCTATTGGTGACTACATATTTGTTTTTTCCTAATTTATATATTGAAACTCAACCCTGTTGAAAATGTCTAATTCTATCCCTCACTTTATACTTTGCCTGATTTCCTAATGTTTCCATTGATATCTGCTTTTCTACATATTTTCCCCAGTTCAACATAGTGTCTGACTCTTCATATGTGCTGACATTTACATTCACTCTATAACCAAAAGTCTATTGCTAAAGAACTTTTGGTCCAAATCCTATACTCACTGGTCTTCCTAAACCTACCGAATATCTTCCTAATCCTACTGAATATCCCTTTTTGACTGGATGTTCTCTTCTAAATTCAATCATCCAATGTACAAGGTCCTATGCCATTGTATATCAAATTATCTGAGACATCTTTGCGGAACATAATTCAAAGCTAAGTATCCCAATCAAGGGCAAAACCCTCTGGGCTTCAAATCATACCTAGATTTCTGTTTTCCTACTTATATTTCACCTCTATATTCTTGTAAATATTGCAGGTTCCCAATCCCATTATTCATCGCACAGAATCATTCATCACCAAATCAAACCTGTTTTTAACCCCAGGTATACACTGTTCCCTCAAACATTTTACAGAAGAGCAGGGACAGAGGGGTTCTTACAATACAGGAAAGTTGGGGATCTTCCGCCAGATGAGAACCTCAAATGTCCATGCACAAATGATACATGGAGAAGTTGTAGGCAGGTATGAAGCTCCTGAGAGAGCAAAAGTCATCTTCCATGGCAAACAACCTGGTCAGGATGAAGGGATGTGTCTGAATCTGCCTCTCTCTTCTTATTGTAGACAAGGTGGAACAATCCAGGCCTGAGTGGAGAGCTGTTCCCGGGTGCCAATGGTTGATATACATTCTACCTTATGAAAGTGTCACAGGAAGTAGGGGAAACCTCCATCTTATGTAACCCTTGGAAGTAACTGTTAGGACAAAGTGGTTGCCAAGGCAGTGACCTCATTCAGTTCCAAAGAATGTGACATACCTCATTTCCTTGGTGATGGAACTCTCTGAACTTGGTATCCAAGAAGCCAGGCACGCAGAGGCAGTCCCAGTCCCAGGCCCAGTGGGCTCACTTGTTTGGATTTACCAAGGACAGAGTCAGTTTTCTAGGTACTTAATGATGTGAGGATGGCCAAATGCCAGGAGAGCTCTGAAGATGGACCTTTCCTGAGAAAACAGGTAGTGGCTAACCACTTTTTCCTGACTTCTTCACAGAGTTGGTCAAGGAAACAAGATCTGAGAGAAGACAGGCCATTTTGGGGGAACATAGTATGGCCCACCAGTCAGAGGACACTCCGGATAGTCACAGACCTACTTGGGGGAAGGAGGTGCCTTTGTGGGAGTTGGTGTGGGTTTGTTGTTTTGTCTCATGTTCTGAGAATAGACCGAAAAGGTGGTTTGTTTGGTTTGGAGCAGACAGTTTCTAGTAAGTCATTTGACAAGGCGAGTGTTTCTGTTTATGTGTATCCCACTGTGTCCGTTGTTGTAGACATTAGAAAAGAGAATGCATTAATGGATGTGTCCTGTCTAGTATAAATATTCCCTATAATTCATCCTGCCCAAAATATGAATGGACTGCAGCTTGTCTTATCGATGTGCAACAACTGCTATTTTTCTAAGTTGTTGTTTTCTTCCTGAATTCTGGCCACTCTCCAGAATGGGCTCAGGGATTTGTGTCCAAAATATGTACCACCTCCAAGCTCTGTGACATGGCCATGTAAAGGATAGTTGAAGAGAATGGCGAGCATCTCAGAAAACTCAGATATCAGTGTGACCAGTAAAGTCTCAGTGCAGAAACACTGCCTTGGGCTTTTTGCTTACTTATTGTTGTGTTGCACTGAATGTCAGGAAGGTCTTTGCAGCAGGCCACCCCTTTGTGAAGCCTGAAGAAAACAGTTTTCAAATGGAAATGAATGGGCCTCACCTGTGGCTCTTTGCTTAATTGCTTTGGAAAGGGATGTGTCTTTATCAGCCTCTTGGACCTGTGTGTGGCTGTGACTTAGATTCTCAGCACCTGATGGATCTTAAGAATGATCCCATGTGAGCTTCCAAAACTAAATGGCAAAAAATATCATTCATTGTGGATGAAGACTCTTGCCTTCCTCTGTTAGGTTCCTGCACTCCAACAAATATGAATAGGGATTCTGTGAGTCAAATGAGTTCTTCAAAGCCCTGCAGAGGTGCTTGTGTTTTCGCATGACTCTAAATCACCTAAAGAATCGATACCTAAAATCAGTAGCGATCAAATTGGAGAAACATAGAAGTATTAATGGCAAGCTTATTTGTTCACTCCTGGTTCACAGCAACGGTGTCCAGGCTACCCTGACTTTAGGCAAATGAGGGGCAAACGAGCTGATTTTGGACACTGTCTTGGGCTGCACCCCTCATGGAAACCTCCAGCCAGAGGTTAAGATGATTGACTATATGGAAAAATGTGAGGGCCATGTGGGAGTGTTTTGGTTTTAATGTTGGTCATTTGTGTGGCATTGGAAAAAATGACTGGGTCCACGTGGGCTTGAACTCTGGTGTGATTCCCCTTAGACACTGGGTTTTGGAACTGAACTCAGAGAAGCATTGCCATGAATTTTGTTGGGATTTTAAGAGGCCACGCATGAAATTCGCTCTTGAAAACTGAGACCTAGGCCCCGGGTAGATTTCCACTGAGGCCTGGGAATCTCAGCAAGGATATCACATGATTTTATTCTTAAAGAAATGGCAGCCATAATTGAGAGTCAAAACACACATGGACCTCACATTGTTGACCTCAATGGGCCTGGCCTAATGTGACGTTTTGTCCATTCTTTGGGAAGCCTTGCCTGTGACAGTTCTCCAGATATTTCATTGAAATGAGCGTCCTCACCATTTAATGTTTGCCTAATGAATTGATACCCACAGTGCCTCCAACTTCATGCTTGAAAAATGGCTAGATAAATACCATAAAATTTTTGAAATTCCTATGACCAGGTGGCACTGGAGAAACATTGGATGTCCTATTGCTGATCATGAGTATACCAGACAGTGCCTTGATTTACTGAGTTTCATGAAAATGGTGTAGAACAGAGATGCCAGTAAGTTGGAGCCTGCTGAGTAGTGGGTCTAGAGCAGTGCTGAGGAGGTGTTTGATAAAACATCCGTGGTAGGGCCATGTGGATCTACCATTGGATTCCAAATGTCTTGTAACTGACATGGTGCTGCCAGCAGACCCTTATATGTAAAGGCATCTTGTTATATGGAGAGTTTTAAGAGGAAAATTAAGAATCAGGTTGATATGGACAAGGGGGCAATGGGGCAAGCTGTGAGAGATAGAAGCCTAGTTGGTGCATTCTCTTGCAGACCCTGACCCACCACACGTGACAGAACTCCCTCCAGCACTGTGTCCCAGTTTAGCTGCTAGTATTTCGTGAAACAAATTCCAAACTCACAGTGCAGCAGCCTAAAAACCACAAAAAGTGGAGGAGGACCAAATGGCTTCACAGTCCACACGGGGAGACGGGGAGACGGGGAGACACTTAGTCCCCAGTGGCCTCAGTTTATCTATAAAGAGAGGATTCAGCACTGCTTCATCTTGTTCATTGGAAAATAAGAAACCATGTCCTCCAGGTCACATAGATGCAGACCCAGCTTTGATGGTCTCACTACAAAGGAAGCCAAATCTCATGAAAACAACATATATTTAAAGTGCGGAAGCTCAGAGGCAGTTTCTCAAACAGTTTTTAGGCCAGCAGAGTTACATGTTTGTGGAGTGTTTACCATGTCCCTTACTTTAGGAAACTCCTAAACCACCTCCAAGGTTGTGAACTCCTGAGCATTTTCCATTCCAGATATGTATTCACTGATTGTGTAACTCTTCTCCTCTAATTGTGTCTTACTTGGGGTGAAGGTAATGTCAAGGCATTGTTTTGGATGAGAGCGGGAGGATATGTGTGCAGCATATATTTACATACACATTGGATTCATTTTCCAATTTTTCATTCGAAGTACTGAATCCCTGACACTAACCCATACCTAGTAGACTCAGACTATTCATCCTAATATAATGGGGAAAATTAACCCAACACAATAGAAATACAAGCACTTCAGAGGAGACATGTTCTATAGTTGGACTTGACATTTGCATTATATAAGGTAGGAGTTATACATCTAGTCAAATTTTAATTGAAATATTCTCCATGTGTTTTTAAACTTAACAAATATGTGAATACTTGTTTCCAATTTCTGTAGCCTATTCACACATGTATATTTATATGCATATATAGAATCCTACCAGGTATCACACGTACATTTTTGTAAGGTGGATGTCTTGGATGATACAAATTGTGAGAAGTGTTCACTCCTCCTAAATGCTGTTGGAAATGAAAATTCAACCTATAAGAGAGCGTCCTAGAAGAACAACATTATACATAAACTCATGTTCAGTAACATAAATATTTTTGCATCTGTGGATGATATATATTTACTGATGAATTTCGATTGGCATTTATATTGGTACTTTTTAATGTCTGTGAGTGTTGTGTGTGTGTGTGTGTGTGTGTGTGTGTGTGTGTGTGTATAGATATAGATATAGATATACTTTCCAAAGTTTTCCAAATATGAAATATATGTGTCTAGTATACACTCTCTAAATTCATTCATGTTCATTTATGTTGATTTATAATCCACTTTTCAGAAGATTATAATCAGAAATATTCATCCACCTGAAATACATATTTGTTTCCTAGTACTGACTACTAACTTCAGTGAAGGGTGCATACAAATCCTAATTATTCCACAGTATCTGACCCAGTCTAACATCAATGCAAGTAGACTCCTATGGGACATGATATGTAATTTGTCATTCATTTGTATTCGACACTGGTGCATTATGGTTTCTTCAGTTTTTGCACATCATAGGATATACATTTCATGCACAAGTTCACAAATTAATAGGCATTTGTTTCAACATTAATCACTTCTTGCTTCAGAACACATGTATTGTCAGGGTTTCTTGACTGGTCTTTTCATGAGACTTCTTTCCAAACACATTATTTTGAATTTCCATAATCATTTTGAAGCAAAACTCACACACTCTTCATGATAAACCAAAACACTAATATTTCCATTAGATATATAACTGGTTGGAATGAATTATTATATATCAATATACAATTTCCTTTTATTTTTCAGATATCAGTTCAATTCATTATTTAAAGTTCAAAAAAGTTATATTATTTATTCAAGTATGGTCTATTCGTGGTTTTTCTCTATGTTCATAGAAACAGGGTACACCTATTTGTACCCCCGATTCTCATTTGACATCTTCAATATATTGCTCCCAGAAATGGTGAAAGAAATACTCATGTCACCTCATTATCACAGTAATATTCTGGACAAAAAATGGAAAGGTCACACTTATGATTGTACCAAAGCCTAAATGGAAAGTGAACATGGATTTCTAAAAACATCCATGTACAGGTTGCCTAATGCTGTCAATTGTCACTCCTATTGGTGACTACATATTTGTTTTTTCCTAATTTATATATTGAAACTCAACCCTGTTGAAAATGTCTAATTCTATCCCTCACTTTATACTTTGCCTGATTTCGTAATGTTTCCATTGATATCTGCTTTTCTACATATTTTCCCCAGTTCAACAAAGTGTCTGACTCTTCATATGTGCTGACATTTACATTCACTCTATAACCAAAGTCTATTGCTAAAGTACTTTTGGTCCAAATCCTATACTCACTCGTCTTCCTAAACCTACCGACTATCTTCCTAATCCTACTGAATATCCCTTTTTGACTGGATGTTCTCTTCTAAATTCAATCATCCAATGTACAAGGTCCTATGCCATTGTATATCAAATTATCTGAGACATCTTTGCAGAACATAATTCAAAGCTAAGTATCCCAATCAAGGGCAAAACACTTCTGGGCTTCAAAGCATACCTAGACTTCTTTTTTCATACTTATATTTCACCTCTATATTCTTGTAAATATTGCAGGTTCCCAATCCCATTATTCATCGCACAGAATCTTTCGTCACCAAATCAAACCTGTTTTTAACCCCAAGTATACACTGTTCCCTCAATCATTTTACAGAAGAGCAGGGACAGAGGGGTTCTTACAATACAGGAAAGTTGGGGATCTTCCACCAGATGAGAACCTCAAATGTCCATGCACAAATGATACCTGGAGAAGTTGTAGGCAGGTATGAAGCTCCTGAGAGAGCAAAAGCCATCTTCCATGGCAAACAACCTGGTCAGGATGAAGGGATGTGTCTGAATCTGCCTATCTCTTCTTATTGTAGACAAGGTGGAACAATCCAGGCCTGAGTGGAGAGCTGTTCCCGGGTGCCAATGGTTGATATACATTCTACCTTATGAAAGTGTCACAGGAAGTAGTGGAAACCTCCATCTTATGTAACCCTTGGAAGCAACTGTTAGGACAAAGTGGTTGCCAAGGCAGTGACCTCATTCAGTTACAAAGAATGTGACATACCTCATTTCCTTGGTGATGGAACTCTCTGAACTTGGTATCCAAGAAGCCAGGCACCCAGAGGCAGTCCCAGTCCCAGGCCCAGTGGGCTCACCTGTTTGGATTTACCAAGGACAGAGTCAGTTTTCTTGGTTCCTAATGATGTGAGGAGGGCCAAATGCCAGGAGAGCTCTGAAGATGGACCTTTCCTGAGAAAACAGGTAGTGGCTAAGCGCTTTTTCCTGACATCTTCACAGAGTTGGTCAAGGAAACAAGATCTGAGAGAAGACAGGCCATTTCGGGGGAACATAGTATGGCCCACCAGTCAGAGGACACTCCGGATAGTCAGAGACCTACTTGGGGGAAGGAGGTGCCTTTGTGGGAGTGGGTGTGGGTTTGTTGTTTTGTCTCATGTTCTGAGAATAGATAGAAAAGGCGGTTTGTTTGGTTTGGAGCAGACAGTTTCTAGTAAGTCATTTGACAAGGCGAGTGTTTCTGTTTATGTGTATCCCACTGTGTCCGTTGTTGTAGACATTAGAAAAGAGAATGCATTAATGGATGTGTCCTTTCTAGTATAAATCTTCCCTATAATTCATCCTGCCCAATATATGAATGGACTGCAGCTTGTCTTATCGATGTGCAACACCTGCTATCTTTCTAAGTTGTTGTTTTCTTCCTGAATTCTGGCCACTCTCCAGAATGGGCTCAGGGATTTGTGTCCAAAATATGTACCACCTCCAAGCTCTGTGACATGGCCATGTAAAGGATAGTTGAAGAGAATGGCGAGCATCTCAGAAAACTCAGATATCAGTGTGACCAGGAAACTCTTAGTGCAGAAACACTGCTTTGGGCTATTTGCTTACTTATTGTTGTGTTGCACTGAATGTCAGGAAGGTCTTTGCCTCAGGCAACCCCTTTGTGAAGCCTGAAGAAAACAGTTTTCAAATGGAAATGAATGGGCCTCACCTGTGGTTCTTTGCTTAATTGCTTTGGAAAGGGATGTGTCTTTATCAGCCTCTTGGTCTGTGTGTGGCTATGACTTAGATTCTCAGCACCTGATGGATCTTAAGAATGATCCCATGTGAGCTTCCAAAACCAAAATGGCAAAAAATATCATTCATTGTGGATGAAGACTCTTGCCTTCCTCTGTTAGGTTCCTGCACTCCAACAAATGAGAATAGGGATTCTGTGAGTCAAATGAGTTCTTCAAAGCCCTGCAGAGGTGCTTGTGTTTTCGCATGACTCTAAATCACCTAAAGAATCGATACCTAAAATCAGTAGCCCTCAAATTGGAGAAACATAGAAGTATTAACGGCAGGCTTATTTGTTCACTCCTGGTTCACAGCAACGGTGTCCAGGCTACCCTGACTTTAGGCAAATGAGGGGCAAACGAGCTGATTTTGGACACTGTCTTGGGCTGCACCCCTCATGGAAACCTCCAGCCAGATGTTAAGATGATTGACTATATGGAATAAGGTGAGGGCCATGTGGGAGTGTTTTGGTTTTAATGTTGGTCATTTGTGTGGCATTGGAAAAAATGACTGGTTCCACGTGGGCTTGAACTCTGGTGTGATTCCCCTTAAACACTGGGTTTTGGAACTGAACTCAGAGAAGCATTGCTATGAATTTTGTTGGGATTTTAAGAGGCCACGCATGAAAGTCGCTCTTGGAAACTGAGACCTAGGCCCCGGGTAGATTTCCACAGAGGCCTGGGAATCTCAGCAAGGACATCACATGATTTTTTCTTAAAGAAATGGCATCCATAGTTGAGAGTCAAAACACACATGCACCTCACATTGTAGACCTCAATGGGCCTGGCCTAATGTGACCTTTTGTCCATTCTTTGGGAAGCCTTGCCTGTGAGATTTCTCCAGAGATTTCATTGAAATGAGCTTCCTCACCATTTAATGTTTGCTGAATGAATTGAAACCCACAGTGCCTCCAACTTCATGCTTGAAAAATGGCTAGATAAATACCATGAAATTTTTGAAATTCCTATGACCAGGTGGCACTGGAGAAACATTGGATGTCCTATTGCTGATCATGAGTATTCCAGACAGTGCCTTGATTTACTGAGTTTCATGAAAATGGTGTAGAACAGAGATGCCAGTAAGTTGGAGCCTGCTGAGTAGTGGGTCTAGAGCAGTGGTGGGGAGGTGTTTGATAAAACATCCGTGGTAGGGCCATGTGGATCTACCATTGGATTCCAAATGGCTTGTAACTGACATGGTGCTGCCAGCAGACACTTATATGTAAAGGCATCTTGTTATATGGAGAGTTTTAAGAGGAAAATGAAGAATCAGGTTGATATGGACAAGGGGGCAATGGGGCAAGCTGTGAGAGATAGAAGCCTAGTTTTTGCATTCTCTTGCAGACCCTGACCCACCACACGTGACAGAACTCCCTCCAGCACTGTGTCCCAGTTTAGCTGCTAGTATTTCGTGAAACAAATACCAAACTCACAGTGCAGCAGCCTAAACACCACAAAAAGTGGAGGAGGACCAATTGGCTTCACAGTCCACGCGGGGAGATGGGGAGACACTTAGTCTCTAGTGACCTTAATTTACCTAAAAAGAGAGGATTCAGCACTGCTTCCTCTTGTTCATTGGAAAATAAGAAACCATGTCCTCCAGGTCACATAGATGCAGACCCAGCTTTGATGGTCTCACTACAAAGGAAGCCAAATCTCATGAAAACAACATATATTTCAAGTGCGGAAGCTCAGAGGCAGTTTCTCAAAATGTTTTTAGGGCAGCAGAGCTTCATGTTTGTGGAGTGTTTACCCTGTCCCTTACTTTTGGAAACTCCTCTACCAACTCCAAGTTTGTGAACTCCTGAGCATTTTCCATTCCAGATATGTATTCACTGATTTTGTAACTCTTCTCCTCTAATTGTGTCTTACTTGGGGTGAAGGTAATGTCAAGGCATTGTTCTGGATGAGAGCGTGAGGATATTTGTGCAGCATATATTTACATACACATTGGATTCATTTTCCAATTTTCCATTTGAAGTACTGAATCCCGGACACTAAAACTTACCTAGTAGACTCAGACTATTCATCCTAATATAATGGGGAAATTTAACCCAACACAATAGAAATACAAGCACTTCAGAGGAGACATGTTGTATAGTTGAACTTGACATTTGCATTATATAAGGTAGGAGTTATAAATCTCGTCAAATTTTAATTGAAATATTCTCCATGTGTTTTTAAGCTTAACAAATATATGAATTCTTATTTCCCTTTTCTGTAGCCTATTCACACATGTATATTTATATGCATATATAGAATCCTACCAGGTATCACACATACATTTTTGTGAGGTGGCTGTCTTGGCAGATACAAATTGTGAGAAGTGTTCACTCCTCCTAAATGCTGTTGGAAATGAAAATTCAACCTATAGGAGAACGTCCTAGTAGAACAAAATTATGCATAAACTCATGTTCAGTAAAATAAAAATTTTTGCATCTGTGGATGATATATATTTACTGATGAATTTCGATTGGCATTTATATTGGTACTTTTTAATGTCTGTGAATGTTGTGTGTGTGTGTGTGTCTGTGTGTGTGTGTGTGTGTCTCTGTGTGTGTATGTCTGTGTGTGTGTATAGACATAGATATATATATACTCTCCAAATTTTTCAAAATATGAAAAAATGTGTCTAATATATACTCTCTAAATTCATTCATGTACATGTATGTGGATTTATAATCAACTTTTCACAAGATTATAATCAGAAATATTCATCCACCTGAAATACATATTTGTTTCATAGTACTGAAACCTAACTTCAGTGAATGGTGCATACAAATCCTAATTACTCTACAGTAACTGACCCAGTCTAACATCAATGCAAGAAGACTCCTATGGGACATGATATGTAATTTGTCATTCATTTGTATTCGACACTGGTACATTATTGTTTCTTCAGTTTTTGCACATCATAGGATATACATTGCATCCACAAGTTCACAAATTAATAGGCATTTGTTTCAACTTTAATGACTTCTTGCTTCAGAACACATGTATTGTCAGGGTTTCTTGACTGGTCCTTTCATCAGACTTCTTTCCAAACACATAATTTTGAATTTCCATAATCATTTTGAAGCAAAACTCACACACTCTTCATGATAAACCAAAACACTAATATTTCCAATAGATATATAACTGGTTGGAATGAATGATTGTATATCAATATACGATTTCCTTTAATTTTTCAGATATCAGTTCAATTCATTATTTAAAGTTGAAAAAATTATATTATTTATTCACAGTATGGTCTATTCATGCTTTTTTTCTATGTTCATAGAAACAGGGTA
The DNA here is from genome assembly GCF_048772815.1 of Callospermophilus lateralis. NCBI lineage: Eukaryota > Metazoa > Chordata > Mammalia > Rodentia > Sciuridae > Callospermophilus > Callospermophilus lateralis. The sequence goes on from NW_027513057.1 coordinate 1,551,464, forward strand.
CACCTCTTTGTACCCCGATTCTAATATTACATCTTCAATATATTGCTCCCAGAAATGGTGAAAGAAATACTCATGTCACCTCATTATCACAGTAATATTCTGGACAAAAAATGGAAAGGTCACACTTATGATTGTACCAAAGCCTAAATGGAAAGTGAACATGGATTTCTAAAAACATCCACATCCAGGTTGCCTAATGCTGTCAATTGTCAATCCTATTGGTGACTACATATTTGTTTTTTCCTATTTATATATTCAAACTCAACACTGTTGAAAATGTCTAATTCTATCCCTCACTATATACTTTGCCTGATTTCGTAATGTTTCTATTGATATCTCCTTTTCTACATATTTTCCCCAGTTCAACATAGTGACTGACTCTTCATATGTGCTGACATTTACATTCACTCTATAACCAAAAGTCTATTGCTAAAGAACTTTTGGTCCAAATCCTGTACTCACTCTTCTTCCTAAACCTACCGACTATCTTCCTAATCCTACTGAATATCCCTTTTTGACCTGATGTTCTCTTCTAAATTCTATCATCCAATGTACAACGTCCTATGCCATTGTAATTCGAATTATCTGAGACATCTTTGCAGAACATAATTCAAAGCTAAGTATCCCAATCAAGGGCAAAACCCTTCTGGGCTTCAAAGCATACCTAGATTTCTGTTTTCATACTTATATTTCACCTCTATATTCTTGTAAATATTGCAGGTTCCCAATGCCATTATTCATCGCACAGAATCATTCGTCACCAAATCAAACCTGTTTTTAACCCCAAGTATACACTGTTCCCTCAATCATTTTACAGAAGAGCAGGGACAGAGGGGTTCTTACAATACAGGAAAGTTGGGGATCTTCCACCAGATGAGAACCTCAAATGTCCATGCACAAATGATACCTGGAGAAGTTGTAGGCAGGTATGAAGCACTTGAGAGAGCAAAAGTCATCTTCCATGGCAAACAACCTGGTCAGGATGAAGGGATGTGTCTGAATCTGCCTCTCTCTTCTTACTGTAGACAAGGTGGAACAATCCAGGCCTGAGTGGAGAGCTGTTCCAGGGTGCCAATGGTTGATATACATTCTACCTTATGAAAGTGCCACAGGAAGTAGGGGAAACCTCCATCTTATGTAACCCTTGGAAGCAACTGTTAGGACAAAGTGGTTGCCAAGGCAGTGACCTCATTCAGTTCCAAAGAATGTGACATACCTCATTTCCTTGGTGATGGAACTCTCTGAACTTGGTATCCAAGAAGCCAGGCACGAAGAGGCAGTCCCAGTCCCAGGCCCAGTGGGCTCACTTGTTTGGATTTACCAAGGACAGAGTCAGTTTTCTTGGTACCTAATGATGTGAGGATGGCCAAATGCAAGGAGAGCTATGAATATGGACCTTTCCTGAGAAAACAGGTAGTGGCTAACCACTTTTTCCTGACATCTTCACAGAGTTGGTCAAGGAAACATGATCTGAGAGAAGACAGGCCATGTCGAGGGAACATAGTATGGCCCACCAGTCAGAGGATACTTCGGATAGTCAAAGACCTACTTGGGGGCAGGAGGTGCCTTTGTGGGAGTGGGTGTGGGTTTGTTGTTTTGTCTCATGTTCTGAGAATAGATAGGAAAGGCGTTTTGTTTTTTTTGGAGTGGACAGTTTCTAGTAAGTCATTTGACACGGCGAGTGTTTCTGTTTCTGTGTATCCCACTGTGTCCGTTGTTGTAGACATTAGAAAAGAGAATGCATTAATGGATGTGTCCTGTCTAGTATAAATCTTCCCTATAATTCATCCTGCCCAATATATGAATGGACTGCAGCTTGTCTTATCGATGTGCAACACCTGTTATCTTTCTAAGTTGTTGTTTTCTTCCTGAATTCTGGCCACTCTCCAGAATAGGCTCATGGATTTGTGTCCAAAATATGTACCACCTCCAAGCTCTGTGACATGGCCATGTAAAGGATAGTTGAAGAGAATGGCGAGCATCTCAGAAAACTCAGATATCAGTGTGACCAGGAAAGTCTCAGTGCAGAAACACTGCTTTGGGCTTTTTGCTTACTTATTGCTGTGTTGCACTGAATGTCAGGAAGGTCTTTGCCTCAGGCCACCCCTTTGTGAAGCCTGAAGAAAACAGTTTTCAAATGGAAATGAATGGGCCTCACCTGTGGCTCTTTGCTTAATTGCTTTGGAAAGGGATGTGTCTTTATCAGCCTCTTGGACCTGTGTGTGGCTGTACCTTAGATTCTCAGCACCTGATGGATCTTAAGAATGATCCCATGTGAGCCTCCACAACCACAATGGCAAAAAATATCATTCATTTTGGATGAAGTCTCTTGCCTTCCTCTGTTAGGTTGCTGCACTCCATCAAATGAGAATAGGGATTATTTAGGTCAAATGAGTTCTTCAAAGCCCTGCAGAGGTGCTTGTGTTTTCGCTTGACTCTAAATCACCTAAAGAATTGATACCTAAAATCAGTAGACCTCAAATTGGAGAAACATAGAAGTATTAACGGCAGGTTTATTTGTTCACTCCTGGTTCACAGAAACGGTGTTCAGCCTACCCTGACTTTAGGCAAATGAGGGGCAAACGAGCTGATTTTGGACACTGTCTTGGGCTGCGCCCCTCATGGAAACCTCCAGCCAGATGTTAAGATGATTGACTATATGGAATAAGATGAGGGCTATGTGGGAGTGTTTTGGTTTTAATGTTGCTCATTTGTGTGGCATTGGAATAAATGACTGTGTCCACGTGGGCTTGAACTCTGGTGTGATTCCCCTTAGAGACTGGGTTTTGGAACTGAACTCAGAGAAGCATTGCCATGAATTTTGTTGGGATTTTAAGATGCCATGCATGAAAGTCGCTCTTGGAAACTGAGACCTAGGCCCCGGGTGGATTTCCACAGAGGCCTGGGAATCTCAGCAAGGATATCACATGATTTTATCCTTAAAGAAATGGCAGCCATAGTTGAGAGTCAAAACACACATGGACCTCACATTATAGACCTCAATGGGCCTCGCCTAATGTGACCTTTTGTCCACTCTTTGGGAAGCCTTGCCTGTGAGAGTTCTCCAGAGATTTTATTGAAATGAGCTTCCTCACCATTTAATCTTTGCTGAATGAATTGAAACCCACAGTGCCTCCAACTTCATGCTTGAAAAATGGCTAGATAAATACCATGAAATTTTTGAAATACCTATGACCAGGTGGTACTGGAGAAACATTGGATGTCCTTTTGCTGATCATGATTATACGAGACAGTGCCTTGATTTACTGAGTTTCATGAAAATGGTGTAGAACAGAGATGCCAGTAGTTTGTAGCCTGCTGAGTAGTGGTTCTAGAGCAGTGGTGGGGAGGTGTTTGATAAAACATTCGTGGAAGGGCCTTGTGGATCTACCATTGGATTCCAAATGGCTTGTAACTGACATGGTGCAGCCAGCAGACCCTTATATGTAAAGGCATCTTGTTATATGGAGAGTTTTCAGAGGAAAATTAAGAATCAGGTTGATATGGAAAAGGGGGCAATGTGGCAAGCTGTGAGAGATAGAAGCCTAGTTGGTGCATTCTCTTGCAGACCCTGACCCACCACACGTGACAGAACTCCCTCCAGCACTGTGTCCCAGTTTAGCTCCTAGTATTTCGTGAAACAACTACCAAACTCACAGTGCAGCAGCAAAAACTCCACAAAAAATGGAGGAGGACCAAATGGCTTCACAGTCCACACGGGGAGACACTTAGTCCCCAGTGGCCTCAGTTTACTTACAAAGAGAGGATTCAGCACTGCTTCATCTTGTTCATTGGAAAATAAGAAACCATGTCCTCCAGGTCACATAGATGTAGACCCAGCTTTGATGGTCTCACTACAAAGGAAGCCAAATCTCCTGAAAACAACATATATTTCAAGTGCGGAAGCTCAGAGGCAGTTTCTCAAAAAGTTTTTAGGCCAGCAGAGCTCCATGTTTGTGGAGTGTTTACCCTGTCCCTTACTTTTTGAAACTCCTCTACCGCCTCCAGAATGTGAACTCCTTAGCATTTTCCATTCCAGATATGTATTCACTGATTTTGTAACTCTTCTCCTCTAGTTGTGTCTTACTTGTGGTGAAGGTAATGTCAAGGCATTGTTCTGGATGAGAGCGGGAGGATATTTGTGCAGCGTATATTTACATACACATTGGATTCATTTTCCAATTTTTCATTCGAAGTACTGAATCCCTGACAATAACCCATACCTAGTAGACTCAGACTATTCATCCTAATATAATCGTGAAAATTAACCCAACACAATAGAAATACAAGCACTTCAGAGGAGACATGTTGTATAGTTGGACTTGACATTTGCCTTATATAAGGTTGGAGTTATAAATCTAGTCAAATTTTAATTGTAATATTGTCCATGTGTTTTTAAACTTAACAAATATGTGAATTCTTGTTTTCCTTTTCTGTAGCCTATTCACACATGTATATTTATATGCATATATAGAATCCTACCAGGTATCACACGTACATTTTTGTGAGGTGGCTGTCTTGGCAGATACAAATTGTGAGAAGAGTTCACTCCTCCTAAATGCTTTTGGAAATGAAAATTCAACCTATAGGAGAGCGTCCTATTAGAAATACATTATATATAAACTCATGTTTAGTAAAATAAATATTTTTTGCATTTGTGGATGATATATATTTACTGATGAATTTCGATTGGCATTTATATTGGTACTTTTTAATGTCTGTGAGTGTTGTGTGTGTGTGTGTGTGTGTGTGTGTGTGTGTATATATATATATATATATAGATAGATAGATAGATATAGATATAGATATAGATATAGATATATAGATATAAATATAGATATACTCTCCAAATTTTTCAAAGTATGAAATATATGTGTCTTATTTTGCACTTCCTAAATTTTTCATATTCATGAATGTGGATTTATAATTATCTTTTCACAAGATTATTCTCAGAAACATTCATATACCCTACGAGACTCTTACCACTAATACTAATATAATGGAGAAAAAGAACCCAAACAGAATAGATACAAGCATTTCAGAAGAGACATGGTGTATAGTTGGACTTGCCTTTTGCATAATATAAGGTAGGAGTTATAAATCTATTCAATTTATTGAAATAATTTTCCATGTGTTATTTTTTTTGACACAACACAAAATTTAATCTTTGAAAAATAAATAAAATTGACACTTCCTTAACCAAGCTAATGAAGAAAAAAAACCTCAAATTACTAAAATTAAGGATCATAAAGGAACTTTTACTGAGTACACAACTAAAATACAGAGAATAATTGAAAACTAATTTGAAAATTTATAGTCTAATTAATTAAAATACCATGATGACATCAATAAAATTTTAGAGATATACCCAAACTTAATTAGTAGGACGTGAACAATTTAAACAAATCAATTTCAAGCAATGAAATAGAAGTTGCTGTCAACAGCCTACCAATCAAGCAAAGCCCAGGAACAGACAGATTCTCAGCCATGTTCTACAAGACCTTCAAAGAAGCATTCATCACAATACTCCTCAAATTATTCCATAAAATAGAAAAGGATGGAACTCCTCCAGACTCATTCCATGAGGCTATTATCACTCACATACCAAAATCAGACAAAGACACATCAAGGAAAGAAATCTTCAGAGCAATATTCCTGACAAAGATATATACAAAAATTCTCAATAAAATTCTTTTTTTTAAGCCAAAGTTAATCAAAAGGGATAAAGAGGGACACTACACACTATTCCATGTGTTTTTAAAGTTAAGAAATATATGAATTCCTGTCTCCCTTTCTCTGTAGCCTATTAAGCACATGTATTTTTATATGCACAAATAGAATCCTACCTGGTTTCACACGTACATTCTTGTAAGGTGGCTGACTTGGCAGATACTATTTGTGAGAAGAGATCACTCCTCCTAAACGCTGTTGGTACAGAAAATTCAACCCATGGGTGAGCTTCCTAGATGAACAACATTATACATACATCCATGTTCAGTAAAATGAATATTTGGGGATATGCGGATGAGTTATTTTTCATGATGAATTTCGATTGACATATATATTGCGACATTATAATGTGTGTGTGTTTGTCTCTCTCTCTCTCTCTCTCTCTCTCTCTATATATATATATATATATATATATATATAGTCTCCAGATTTTCCAAAATATGAAATATATGTCTTCTTATACACCACCTGAATTCATTCATATTCATATATGTGGATTTATAATCAACTTTTAACAAGTTTATTCTCAGAAATATACATCCACTGAAATACATATTTGTTTCCTAGTACTGAAAACTAAATTCAGGGAAGGGTTCTTACAAATCCTAATATTTCTAGACTAACTGACCAAGTTTAACATCAATGCAAATACATTCCTATTGGATATGATGTGTTTTTTAAAGTTCATTTTTATTCAAACTTGGTGCGTTATTATTTATTCAGTTTATGGACATCATAAAATATATCCTTTCATTCACAAGTTCACAAATTTATAAATATTTGGTTTACTTTCAATCACTTCCTCCTTTGGAACACATATATTCCTCTATGTTTCTTGACTGGTCTTTTCACTAGACTTCTTTCTAAACACATTATTTTCGATTCCATTATCATTTTTGAAGCAAAACTCACACACTATTCATGATAAACGGTAACCCTAATAATACCATTAGATATATAACTTGTTGGAATGAATGTACATATATCAATATATGATTTCGTCTATATTTTCAGATATTAAAACAATCCATTATGTAAATTTGGAACCAGTCACATAATTTTTTCACAGTATGGTCTATTAATGCATCATCTCTATATTCATAAACACAGGGTAAACCTCTTAGTATCCCCAGTACTAATTTATATGTTTTCAAAATATTGCTCCCAGAAAAGGTGGAAGAAATACTCATGTCACCTGATCTACATATACATATTATCACAGTAATATTCTGGACACAAAATGCAAAGGTCACCATTATGATTGCAATAAAGCCTCAATGGAATGTGAACATGGATTACTAAAAACATCCATGTCCAGTTTGCCTAATGCTCTGAAATGTCAATCCAATTGGTGACTACATTTTTGTTTCTTTTTAAGATTATGTATTCAACCTCAACCCTGTTGAAAATGTCAAATCTTATCACTCACGTTATACTTTGCCTGATTTCCTAATGTCTCTATTGATGTCTGCCTTTCTACATATTTTTCCCAGTTCATCATTGTGCCCAACTTTTCACATATGGTGCCATTTATATTCACTCTCTAACCGAAACCTATTGCTAAAGAACTTTTGGTCCAAATCCTAGACTCACTCTTCCTCCTAAACCTACTGACTATCTTTCTAATCCTACACACTATCCCTTTTTCACTGGATGTTCTCTTCTACATTCAATCATCTGAGGTACAGGGTCTTATGCCATTGTATATCGATTTGCATCGACCTCGGTGCAAAACATTACTCAAGCTAAGGATCCCAATCAAGAGCCCAAATCCTTCTGGGCTTCAAATATTACCTAGATTTCTGTTTTCATACTTATATTTTACCTCTATATTCTTATAAATATTGCTGGTTCCCAATACCATTATTCATCCAGCAGAATGATTCCTAAGCCAAATGGAACATGCTATTAACCCTAACCATACAATGTTCCCTCAATCTCACTTTACAGAAGAGCAGGGATAAAGTTGATATTACAATACAGGAAGTTAGGAGATCTTCCACCTGCTGAGTACCTCAAAATCCATGCAGAAATAATCCCTGGAGAAGATGTAGGCAGCTATGAAAGACCTGAGAGAACAAAAGTCATATTCCATGGCAAACAACATGGTCAGGATGAAAGGATGTGTCTGAGTCAGCCTCTCTATTCTTAATGCAGGGAAGATGGACCAAAGCAGGCCTGTGTGGAGAGCTGTTCCCAGGTGACTATGGTTTCTATACCATTCTAACATGTGAAAGTATCACAGGAAGTAGGGCAGCCTCCATGTCAGGAGACACTAGGATGCAACTGTTAGGACAAAGTAGTGGCCAAGACAGGGACCTCATTTATTTCCTGAAGGTAGTGACCTCACCTCATTTCCTTGGCGATGGAACTCTCTGAATTTTGTGATCCAGGAAGCCAGGCACCAGAGCCAGTCCAAGTCCCAGTCGCAGTGGGCTCACTTGTTTGGATTTACTAAGGACAGAGTCAGTTTTTCTTGGTACCTACTGATGTAAGGGTTGCCAAATACTAAGAAAGCTCTGAAGAGGGGTCTTTCCTGAGAGGACAGGAATTGGCTCACCACTGCCTCCTGACAACTTCACAGAGTTGACCAAGGAGACCAGATCTGAGACAGAAAGGCCATTTGTGGGGAACATCGTATGGCCTACCAGTCAGAGGACACTCCAGATAGTGACAGACCTACTTGGGGGAAGGAGTTGCATTTGTGGGTGTTGGTTTGTGTTTGTGGTTTTTTTCCATGTTCTGAGAATAGGTAAAAAAGGAGGTTTGTTTGGATTGGAGTGGACTGTTTCCAGTAAGTCATTTGACAAGGAGACTGTTTCTATGTCCGTGTATCCCACTGTGTTTTTCTTTGTGGATATTAGAAAAAAATAGCTCATTGGGTGTGTCCTGTCTAGTAGAAAGCTTCCCAGCATGCATCCTTTCCAATTAATGAATGGACTGAGGCTTGCCTTATCCATGGGCAACACCTGCTATCTACCTAATTTTCCATTTTTTCATGAATTCTGGCCACTCTCAAGATTAGTATCATGTATTTTTGTACAAGATATGTACCACCTCCAAGCTCTGTGACATGGCCATGTACTGGATAGCTGAAGGGAATGGCGAGCAACTCAGAAAACTCACATATTAGAGTAACAAGGAAAGTCTCCATGGAGAAACCCTGCTTGGGGCCTTTTGATTACCTATTGTTCTGTTGCTCTGAATGTCAGAAAGGTCTTTGCCTCAGGCCACCCCTTTGTGAAGCCTGAAGAAAACAGTTTTCAAATGGAAATGAATGGGCATCACCTGTGGCTCTTTGCTTCATTGCTTTGGAAATGGATGTATCTGAATCAGCCTCTTGGCCCTGTGTGAGCCTGTGGTTTAGATTTTCAGCACCTGATGAATCTAAAGAAAGATCCCATGTGGGCATCCAAAACCTAAATGGAAAAAAGTTCAGTCATTGTGGATGAAGCCTCTCGACTTCCTCTGTAAGATTCCTGACCTCCATCAAGTGAGAATAGGGATCATTTGTGTCAAATAAGTTCTTCAAAGGGCTGCAGAGGGGAGACAATAGGTGCTTGGGTTTTCTTATAACTCCAATTCACACTAAAAATCTATACCCCACAGTCAGTAGGCCTCAAATTTGAGAAGTGGAGTAGTATTAACGGCAGGCCTATTTGATCACTTCTGGTTCACACTAAGGTTGTCCAGGCCACCCTGACTTTAGGCAAATGAGGGACAAGGGAGATTATTTTTGACACTGTCTTGGGCTGTGCCCCTCATGGAAACCTCCAGCTAGAGGTTATGATTAGTGTCTATATAAAAAGATGAAGAGGGCCATGTGAGAGTGTTTTGGTTTTAATTGTCATCATTTGTGTGGCAATTTGAAGAGATGCCTGGGTCCACCTGGGCTTGAACTCTGTTGTGATTCCCCTTAGAGACTGAGTTGTGTAACTGACCTCAGAGAAGTATTGCCATGAATTGTGTTGGGATTTCAGGAGGCCACACATGAGATTCACCATTGGAATCTGAGATCTTGGCCCAGGGTGACTTTACACAGAGCACTGGGAATCTAAGCCAGGATATCACAAGATTTTATTCTGAAAGATTCCAGCCATAGTTAAAACACCAACAGGGAATCTTTAGATCACTTATAAGCAAATTAAAAAACAAAATTTTTTAACAAGAGTAAAAATACTTAGTTAATGTAATGCTACCCTGAATTTTTTGGGTGAGTTTTACTTTATATTCCCTGTTTGAGATCCTAGTAAACTTGAGAGAAAAAAAAAAAAGAAAAAAACAAAACTTTTGAACATAACTTTAAATGAAATAAAATCTGACCTACTGCTTTCGTAGTCATTCTCACATGTAGTAAGATGGGACACAGAGCCTTATCTCAGGTAAGACAGGGCTCTTTATAAATCATAAGTGTTTTAGTTCTAAAGCTGATCTTCGTTTTTTAATATCCTTTTACAAAGTTTACATAAATTGTTTGAGGTCACATGAACATTAGCTAACACCATATAATATCACTTTTGAAACATGAATTAAAGAATGGCTGAATGTTTTTAACATTCAAATAGATTAGGCTCTCATTAATTTAAAAATACATTTAAATTGTTGCACAATGTAAAGTGTAACATAAAACTTTACATATCTTATTGATAACAGGTAAATAAATCCCCAATATATATTTTATTTACCATACAACTTCAGAACACCAGCTTGATATAATGCTCTTTTAATGTTTCTACCTTATCGAGTTGTATAACTGGAAGATATGAGCACATTAATAGCATCACAGTTACATTGATGTTTCTACATTAACCAAGTTTATCTTTTAAAGAAATGGCAGTACAGTGCTCTAAAATAACAGTTCTGTTTTAAACAGTTGTTTAATTTTTATGGTTGCTTGCTCTGGAAAAAATAAGACTTAATAAACACAATGTTATGAGTAATCTTATGTTTTAAGAAATTTTTGTCTCTTTAACACATGACTAATTTTTACAATCTTACACAGACTTTAGTAGAAAGTCTGTATAAGATTGTAAACATTTTATACAGATTTTGTACTAAAAATTGATAGACCTTAGTATATCAATCAGATATCAAACAAAAACACTCATGAATGAGTAAATCCAAATCAAATTTACTTTACTTTTTAATCAAAATATTAGACAAATGTATTGAACAGTGTAAACCATTTTTTGGTTGAAGGAAAAGTCCTAGAACAAAGTCATATAGACCTTTGGTAGACAATAATATTTTATTACATTTTTTAACACCTAGAAAAACTTATAGGCATAAATTTGAAGACATTTATATTTATCTGTTTATCCAATCTAAATTGAAACATTTAAACCACGTGAATTAAAGATCTGTGGTCCACTTTTTAAAATTTGTTTTTATGAGCGCTTTTTTATATGAGTGCTCCTTATATATGTTAATTTGTGTATCATTTGAATGATATACGGACATATGTGTATATATATATATATATATATATATATATATATATATATATATATATAGAGAGAGAGAGAGAGAGAGAGAGAGACATAAAACACATAACAAAAGTGTGCACACCTAATAATAGTGAAGGCCTTGTAGCTTTTCACAGGTGAAATCACCATTGCAATGTTTTTAAAACTCCACAGTTGGTCAAAGATAAAACTGATCAGAAAAACATTAACCTAGGTCTGTAGGATCAAAATCATAAACTCAAAAAAAAAAAAAAAGAATCTAAGAAAAAATTATGAGTCCTAGAAAAAATGACTGGCCGGTAATTAGTAAATACCATACAATTTACCATTTTTTTCCCTTAGGCCTCAGATCAGTCTCCTACTGAGCTTACAGGAGACTTTCATTTGCATTTCAACAGAAGTCCTGGCTGAGGTCTGGAAGGAGCAGGAAAAAACTGCTATTCTGAGCAGACACCTCAGGCCTAAGGCATTTTAACCATAATTTTCTGGTTAGGATGTTGAAAATTATGCTACAAGTTTAAGATACAATTCACAAAATTTTATATCTTTACATCTTGTTTTGTCAACAGATATCATACTATGATTTACTATCCTTGTCCAAATTAATGCACTGGTAAACACAGTGACATTTTCCCAGGCTACCCAATTCAGAATTGGAGAAAAAAAGACTGCATGATTGGGAAGTTACTTGCCAACTTGGAAGTAGAGTTCTTTAGTTTTCCATCCTAAGTATTTAAGTTCTCTGGCATGAATTATCTGAAATCAAAAACTAAACAATTACCTAAACCCGACTTTTAACTGCAATATTGTGCAATGCTTCAAAAAACGCATTCAGATACCAGATTTTTACAATAAAACATCATCATTTAGACACACATTCAGCTAAGATCATTCTCAAGAAACAATTTATAATATAAACACATTATTGCACATGTCTTAAAGTGCCAAAAACAAAGGCACAAGACAGACAGAAAGGTACTCCAGAATATGGCTGACAGACAGAAGCCTTTAAAACAGAGCAGATAAGAGAAAAATCTCCTGCACCAGTGGCACCACAGATGTCCCCACAAGGGGACCAGATGTTTTCACAGAGAAGCTACCTGAAATGTAAAATCAAGGGTCTCCTTGGTGACTTTACTGCATTTAGTGTCCCCTTTTTATTTTTCTCTTTTAAAAGAAGACAGAGGTGTCATAATTCTTACAGTGCAGGGAAGGAAGGAGGGAATTCCCTGAAGCAACAGGGCTTTGGCAGTTGCTGGGGTCCCTCAGTCCCTCCTTTTACTTACAGGATTAGCTCTTCTGTTTCAGGTCCACTCCAAGCATGCACCATCTCCTAACATTTCAGTCGTCAGCTCTCAAAAAGTTCTGGGACGGGGCCGGGTATCAAAATTTGTAACTTAAAGTTCGGTTTCTGACCCTGAAGCAAATTAATGCTAATTTAATAATGAGGACAGGGTTTTGAGAAAAAGAAAATGGAGGTTTATTGCTTTGCTAACAAAGGAAAAACAAGGGGACTCTGCCAAAAGGTTGTGACTCTCATGATCTGGAGGGACAAGGGATTTTAAAGAGTTTCACTTGTTAACCTGGGGTATACTCAGTTCTTCGTTCCCCAGCAGGCATTGCCCTGTGCAGTGGGTGTGCTCCAGGCAGCCAGCTAGGGGCTTCTTTCTTCCTGCTTAACAAAGGTGGGTAAAGTTCATCACAGTTCCTTAAAACACAGTCGAAAGGGTGTCAGGCTTACTTGCTTTGTTACCCTTTTTCACGTCCAATATCCTTAAAATTTTACCACAGAAATCAAACAAAAAAACGCACAAAAAAAACAACAAAAAACATATAGACCACAGAACAAAACACAGAAAAACAGAATCCTGGTGCCGAAACAGAAAAACAGAGGAGCAATGCAACATCTTGCTAAAGCTCCAGGGTAGGAGCGTGTGTGTGCCCATCGGCACCTCTCTACCCTTCCAGAGGAATTCCCTACAGAACAGAACAGAGGACAGCATGATTCTCATTACTGTCCTGGACAGGAGTGTATGTGAGCCTCCCCAGGCCACCTCTCTGTCATCAGAAGAGATCTCCCTTAACCAGATATCAGATGTTATAAAGGCGCCACTTACCTATGGAGGCCTCCTCCACCAGGGGCTTGATAATAGTTTTAGTGTGGTGGTTCACTGCAGTGCTCCCCAGACTGACGGCTCACTCCAAGGCCTTGGAACATCTCAAGTTGTGCACCTCCTAGAGTGGTTCTCCAGCCCAGTGCCCTGGAGGGAAGGCCAGCTTCAGAATTTTCAGCAGTCTGGTTTTGTGATCTGCTCGGGCAGGGTCATCTCACTGGGGAACTCCAAAATTTTGGACTAGGATGCAAGAAAAGACCACTGACTCCAATTAAAATCAAATTAAGGCAAGCTTATTATTTCAACAGGCTGGGCTGCCTCTGCTTCCCAAAATGGCGGGAACAAGACAGCAACCCCACCTTTCCTACAGCCCAGCTATATAGCCCAGAAAGTTACACAAACGGGTGGTTACAGATAACAAAACTTTGAAAGCATCACACTAATGGTAGTTTACATTTTTTTTTTTTTGCTGGCCCCAATATCAGAAATAATGAGGACAATTAGGGCCTCAGAGAGGGTTGTTGTCTGGCCAGGGAAGGCCAATATTTATGAGGTGTCACTAAAGTTTCAGAAAGTACTGTTATCTGGTCAGAGAGCCAGGTGTGGATGAGTTCAAGGCACGGGCAGGCGTTCCAAGCAGGTTCAGAATTTGCAGTAATTTAGAGTAAAGCCAAAATTATCTTTTCACGGCTTTGTGGCAAGATGGTTCCCAATTTTAATAAAAAATCAGGTTGGGTCTATCAAGCCTCTCCCTTACTTTTGGAAACTCCTCTGCAAACTCCAATGTTGTGAACTCCCGAGCATTTTAATTCCAGATATGTATTCACAGAATTTCTAACTCTTCTATTCCAATTGTGTCTTTCTTGGGGCGAAGGTAATATCAAGTCATTGTTCTGGATGAGAGTGGAAATATTTTTGTGTAGCACATATTTGCATACACATTTAGGAGATCACTTCTCCTAAACACTGTTGGAACAGAAAATTCAAACTATGGGGGAGCTTCTTAGTTGAACAACATTATTCATGAATCCAAGTTCATTAAACAAATAGTTTTGGATCAGTGGATGATATATATTTCAAGATGAATTTCAATTGGCATATACTATGCTACATTTTAATGTCTGTGTGTGTTTTTTGTTTATAATGTTTTGCGATTTATATGGATTTAAAATCAAGTTTCCACAAGATTATTCTCAGAATATTCATCCACCTGAAATACATATTTGTTTCCTAGTACTGAAAACTAACTTCAGTAAATGGTGCATAAAAATCCTAATATGTCTACAGTAACTGACCCAGATTAATATCAATGCAAGTAGATTCCTAGGGGACATGATGTGTATTTTGATGTTCATTTTTATTCAACACTGCTACATTACTATTTCTGCAGCTTATGCACATCATACTGTATATATTTCATTCAAAAGTTCGCAAATTTATATGCATGTGTTTCACATTCAATCACTTCCTGCTTCAGAACACATGAATTCCTCCAGGTTTCTTGACTATTCTTTTCATGATACTTCTTTCCAAACACATTATTTTTGATTTCCATAATCACGTTTGAAGCAAAACTCACACACTTTTCAGGATAAAATATAACCCTAATATTACCATTAGATGTATAAGTGGTTGGAATGAATGATTGCATATCAATATGAGATTTCTTTTATATTTTCAGATATCAATTCAATCCATTATTTAAAGTGGAACCAGTTATATTATTTATACACAGTATGGTCTATTCATGCATAATCTGCATATTCATAGACACAGGGTACACCTATTTGTACCCCAAATACTAAATTATACGTCTACAAAACATTGCTCCAGAAACGGTGGAAGAAATATTCATGTCACCTGATCTACACATACATTTTATCACAATAATATTCTGGACACAAAATGCAATGGTCACACTTATGATTTTAAAAAAGCCTAAATGGAAAGTGAACATGGATTTCAAAAAAACATCCAAGTCCTGGTTACCTAATGCTCTCGAATTCAATCCTATTTGTGACAACATATTTGTTTCTTCCTAAGATTATATATTCAAACTCAACCCTGTTGAAAATGTCTAAACCAATTACACACTTTATACTTTTGCTGATTTCCTAATGTCTCTATTTATGTCTGCTTTCCTACATATTTTCCCCTGTTCATCATTGTGACTGACTCTTCACATGTGCTGACATTTACATTCACTCTCTACCCGAAACCCTATTTGTAAAGAACTTTTGGTCCAAATCCTATACTCACTCTTCTTTATAAACCTGCTGACTACCTTGGTAATCCTACGGACTATTCCTTTATGACTAGATGTTCTGTTTGTTATTCAATCATCCGAGGTACAAGATCCAATTTCATTGTATATTGACTTATCTGAGACATCTGTGCAGAATATAATTCAAAGCTAAGTATCCCACTCAAGGGCCCAATGCCCTACTTGGCTTCAAATCTTCCCTAGATTTCTGTTATATTTTACCTATATATTCTTGAAAATATCACAGGTTTCCAATACCATTATTCATCCAGCAGAATGATTGCTAACCAAAATTGAACATATTATTAACCCTAACCATACACTGTTCCCTCAATCTAACTTTAGAGCAGTGCAGGGACAGAGTTGGTCTTACAAAAGAGGAATGTTGGGGATCTTCCACCTGCTGAGAATATCAAAGATCCATGCAGAAATGATCCCCGAAGAAGATGTAGACTGCTATGAAGGACCTGAGAGAGCAAAAGTTAGCTTCCATGGCAAACAACCTGGTCACTATGAAGGGATGTGTCTGAATAAGCCTCTCTCTTTTTAATATAGAGCAAATGGACCAAACCAGGCCTGTGTGGAGATCTTTTCCCCGGTACCAATGGTTGATATACCATTCTAACTTGTGAAAGTGTCACAGGAAGTAGGGGCAGCCTCCATCTCATGGGACCCTTGGAAGCAACTGTTAGGACAAAGTGGTTGCCAAGGCTGTGAGCTCATTCACTTCATGAAGGAAGTGACCTACCTCACTTTCTTGGTGATGGAACTCTCTGAACTTGGGATCCCTGAAAACAGGCAGCCAGAGTCAGGCCCAATAACAGTCACAGAAGTCTCACTTTTTGGATTTACCAAGGAGAGAGTCAATCTTTCTTGGTATCTACAGTTGTGAGGATGGCCAAATGCCAGGAAAGATATGAATTGGGGTCTTTCCTGAGAAAGCAGGTATTGGCTCACCGCTGGCTCCTGACAACTTCACAGAGTGGGCCAAGGAGTCCAGATTTGAGAATAGAGAAGCCATTTCGGGGGAACATAGTATGGCCCACAAGGCAGAGGACACTCTTGATAGTCACAGACCCTCTTGGGGGAAAAAGGTGCCTTTGTGGGAATGAGTGTGTGTATGTGGTTTTGTCTCATGCTCTGAGAATAGGTAGGAAAGGCGGTTTCTTTGGTTTAGAATGGACTGTTTCTAGTAAGTCATTTGACAAAGCAAGTGTTTCTATGTCTGTGTATCCAACTGTGTCCATGGTTGTAGACATTACAAAAGAAAATGCATCAATGGATGTGTCCTGTCTAGGAGAAAGCTTCCCCACATTCATCCTGCCCAATTTATGAAAGGACGGAGGCTTGCCTTATTGATGGGCAAGACCTGCTGTCTTCCTAAGTTTCTGTTTTCTTCTTGAATTCTGGCCACTCTCCAGAATAGACTCATGGTTTTGTGACCAAGATATGTAGCACCTCAAAGCTCTGTGACATGGCCGTGTACTGGATAGCTGAAGGGAATGGCGAGAATCTCAGGAAACTCAGATATCTGTGTGATCATGAGTGTCTCAGTGGAGAATCCCTGCTTTGGGCCTTTGCTTACCTATTGTTCTGTAGCACTGAATGTCAGGAAGGTCTTTGCCTAAGGCACCACTTTGTGAAACCTGAATAAAACAGTTTTCTAATGGAAATGAATGAGCATCACCTGTCTCTCTTTGAGTAATTGCTTTTGAAAGGGATGTGTCTGAGCCAGTCTGTTGGCTGTGTGTGAGGCTGTGGCTTGCATTCTCAGCACCTGATGGATCTAAAGAAAGATGCCATGTGTGCATCCAAAACCAAAATGGCCAAAAGAGCAGTCATTGTGGATAAAATCTCTTGCCTTCCTCTGTAAGGTTCCTGACCTCTATCAAGTGAGAATAGGAATCCTTTGGGTCAAATGACTTCTTCAAAGCCCTGCGGAGGCTAGCCAATAGGTGCTTGGGTTTTCTCATGACCCCAATGCACATAAAGAATCTAAACCCCACAGTCAGTAGGCCTCAAATTGGAGAAGCTGAGCAGTATTAATGGTAGGCCTTTTTGATCACTTCTGGTTCACAGAAGGGGTGTCCAGGCCACTCTGACTTTATGGAAATGACGAGCAAGAGTGCGTATTTTGGACACTGTCTTGTCCTGCGCTCCTCATAGAAACCTCCAGCTAGAGGTTATGATGAGTGTCTATATGGAAGAAGATGAGAGCCATGTGGGACTATTTTGGTTTTAATTGTGGTCATTTGTGTGGCAGTTGGAAGAGATGACTGGGTCCACCTGGGTTTGAACTCTGGTGTGAATCCCCTTAGAGACTGAGTTCTGGAAGTGACCTCAGAGAAGTATTGCCATGAATCGAGTTGGGATTTTAGGAAGCCATGCATGAGAGTCGCCCTTATAAACTTAGATCAAGGTCCAGGGTGGCTTTCCACAGAGCACTGGGAATCTCAGCCAAATTATCCCATGATTTTATTCTTAAAGACTTGGCAGCCATACTTGAGAGTCAAAACACACATGGAACTCACATTGTAGACCTCAATAGGCCTGGCTTCATGTAACCTTTTGGCCACTCTATGGGAAGCGATGCCTATGAAAGTTCTCCAGAGTTTCACTGAAATGAGCTTCCTCAACATTTAATGGTTCTTGAAAGCCACAGTGCCTCCCAACTACATCCTTGAAAAATGGCTAGATAAATACTTTGAAATTTTTGAAATTCCCATGACCAGGTGGCACTGGAGTATCTTTGGATGTCCTGCTGCTGATCATGAGTGTACCAGAAAGTGCCTTGATTGACTGGAATTTATAAAAATAATGTAGAACAGAGATGGTAGTAAGTTGGAGCCTGCTGAGTAGTGGGCCTAGAGCAGTGGTAGCCACGTGTGTGATAAAACATCTGTGGTGGGTCCATGTGATTAGCCCATTTGCTTCCAAATGGCTTGTGACTGACATGGTGCAGCCAGCAGACCCTTATTTGTAAAGGCATCTTTTTATTTGGAGAGCTTTCAAGGTAATGATCAGAATCAGGTTGATATGGTCAAGGGTGCAAGCTATGTGAGAAAGAAGCCTGGTTGTTTCATTCTCCTGCAGACCCTAACCCACCACACGTGACAGAACTCCCTCTAGCACTGTGTCCCAGTTGAACTTGTTGTTCAAAAAGCCCTGTGCAGCAGCAAGAACCAAAAGCCCCAGTGCAGCAGCAAGAACCACCACAAAAATTTGAGGAGGACCAAATGGCTTCACAGTCCACACGGGATGAAACTTAGCCTCCAGTGGCCACACTTTACCTACAAAGAGAGAATTCAGCACTGCTGCCTCAGGTTCATTTGAAAATAAGAATCCATGTTCTCCAGGTCATATAGATGCAGACCCAGCTTTGATGGTCTCACTACAAAAGAAGCTAAAACTCCTTAATACAACATATATTTCAAGTGCCCAGCTTCAGAGGCAGTTTCTCAAGAAGTCTTTAGGCCAGCAGAGCTCAATGTTTGTGGAGTGTTTACCATGTCCCTTACTTTTGGAAACTGCTCTACCACCTCCAAGGTTGTGAACTCCTGAGCATATTCCATTTCAGATTTGCATTCACAGATTTTCTAACTCTTCTCCTCTAATTGTGTCTTACCTGGGGTGAAGGTAATGTCAAGGCATTGTTGTGGATGAGAGTGGGAAGATTTTTGTGTAGCACATATTTGCATACACATTGGATTCATTTTCCAATTTCCCATTAAAAATACTGAATCCCTGACACTAACCCATAGCCTACTAGACTCTGACTACTAATCCTAATATGATGGAGAAAAATAACCCAAACAGAATAGAAATACAAGCAGTACAGAGAAGGCATGGTGTATAGTTGGACTTGCCTTTTGCATTATGTAGGGTAGGTGTTATAAATCTAGATAATTTTTAATTGAAATAGTTATCCATGTGTTTTTAAAGTTAACAAATATGTGAATTTCTATCTCCCTTTCTCTGTAGCCTATTCAGCAAATGTATTTTTATATGCACATATAGAATCCTAGCTGGTATCACATGTACATACTTGTTTGGAGGCTGACGTGGCAGATAAAAATTATGAGAAGAGATAACTCCTCGTAAATGCTGTTGGATCTTAAAATTCAACCTATGGGTGATCTTCCTAGTTGAACAACATTATTCATAAATCCATGTTCAGTAAAATTAATATTTTTGGATCAGTGGACGATATATATTTCACCATGAATTTCGATTGGCATATATACTGCTACTCTTTAATGTCTGTGTGTGTTTTGTGTTTGTGTGTGTATATATATATATATATATATATATATATACAATCTCTAGATTTTTTAAAATATAAAATATATGTGTCTTATTATACACTCCCTAAATACATTCATATTCATGTATGTGGATTTATAATCAAATTTTTACAAGATTATTCTCAGAAATATTCATCCCCCTGAAACACATATTTGTTTACTAGTACTGAAAACTAACTTCAATGAAAGGTGCATACAAATCCTAACATTTCTGCAGTAACTTACCCAGGTTAATATCAATGCAAGTAGATTCCTATGGGACATGATGTGTATTTTGACATTCATTTTTATTCAACACTGGTACAGTACTATTTTTTCAGTTTATGCACATCAAAGGATAAATGTTTCATCCAAAATTTCAAAATTTAAAACTTTTGATTCACTTTCAATCACTTCCTGCTTCAGAACACATGTATTCCTCCATGTTTCTTGACTGGTCTTTCATGAGACTTCTTTGCAAACACATTATTTCCGATTTGCATAATCAATTTTGAAGCAAAACTCACACACTCTTCATGATCAACCGTAACACTAATATTACCATTAGATGTACAACTGGTTGTAATGAATGTATGTATGCCAATATCAATATAAGATTTCCTGTATATTTTCAGATATCAATTTATTCCAATTCCAATTTCTAATGTTGGGTCCAGTAATATTATTTATTCACAGTTTGGTCTATTCATTCATCATCTCTATATTCATCAAAACAGGGTACACCTATTTTTTTCCCCAATACTAATTTATAGGTTGTAAAAATATTGCTCCCCATAATGGTGGAAGAAATACTCATATCACCTGATCTACATATACATTTTTATCACAGTAATATTCTGGACACAAATGTAAAGGTAACACTTATGATTGTACCAAAACCTAAATTGAACGTGAATATATATTACTAAAACCATCCATGTCCAGGTCGCCTAATGCTCTCAAATTTCAATCCTATTGGTGACTACATATTTGTTTCTTCTAATATCATATATTCAACCTCAACCCTGTTGAAAATGTCTAATCCTGTTACTCACTTTATACTTTGCCTGATTTCCTAATGTCTCTATTTTATATCTGCTTTCCTACATATTTTCCCCAGTTCATCATTGTGACTGACTCTTCATATGTGCTGATATTTTCATTCAGTCTCTAAACGAAACCCTATTGCTAAAGAACTATATTTCCAACTCAAAGACTCACTCTTCAACCTAAACCTACTATTTTCCTAATCCTACTGACTATCCCTTTTTGACTGGATGTTCTCTTCGACATTCAGGCATCTGAGGTACTAGGTTTTATTCCATTGTATGTAGATTTACCTGCGACCACATTGCAGAATGTAATTCAAAGCTAAATATCATAATCAAGGGCCCAATGCCCTTCCTGGCTTCAAATCTTACCTAGATTTCTCTTTTCATACTTATATTTCAAATACATATTCTTATAAATATTTCATGTTCCCAATACCATTATTCATCCAGCAGAATGATTCCTAACACAAATAAAACATGTTGTTAACCCTAAGCATACACTGTTCCCTCAATCTAAATTTACAGAGGGAAGGGACAGAGTTGGTCTTACAGTAAAGAAATGTAGGGGGTCTTCCACCTACTGAGACCCTCAAAGTTCCATGCTGAAATGATCACTGGAGAATATATACGCAGCTATGAAGGACCTGAGAGAGCAAAAGTCATGTTCAATGGCAAACAACCTGGTCAGGATGAAGGTTTCTGTCTGAATCAGCCTCTCTATTCTTAATGTAGAGAAGATGGACCAAACCAGGCCTGTGTGGGTAGCTGTTCCCGGGTGCCTATGGTTGATATAAGATTCTAACTTGTGAAAGTGTCACAGGAATTAGGGACAGCCTCCTTTTCATGTGAGACTTGGAAGCCACTGGTTGGACAAAGTGATTGCCAAGGCAGTGACCTCATTCAGTTCCTGAAGGAAGTGACCTCACATCACTTCCTTAGTGAAGGAAATCTCAGAACTTGAGATTCATGAAGCCAGGCACCCAGAGTCAGTCCCAGTCCCAGTCCCAGTGGTCTCACTTGTTTGGATTTACCAAGGACAGAGTAAGTCTTTCTTGGTACCTATTGATGTGAGGATTGCAAAATGCCAGTAAAGCTCTGAAGAGGGGCCTTTCCTGAGAAAGCAGGTAGTGGCTCACCTCTGGGTCCTGACACCTTCACAGAGTTGGCCAAGGAGACCAGATCTGAGACATTTCAGGCCATTTAGGGGGAAAATAATATGGCCCACCAGTCAGAGGACACTCCGGATAGTAACAGACCTTCTTGGGGGAAGGAGCTGCCTTTGTGGGTGTTGGTTTGTGGTTTTGTCTCATTTTCTGAGAATAGGTAAGCAAGGCGCTTTATGTGCTGTGGAATGAACTGTTTATTGTAAGTCATTTGACAAGGTGAGTGTTTCTATGTCTGTTTACCTCACTGTGTCCGTGGTTGTACTCATTAGAAAAAAAGAATGCATCAATGGATGTGTCCTGTCTAGTAGAAAGCTTCCCAGAATTCATCCTGCCTAATTTATGAATGGAGTTCAGATTGCCTTATCAATGGGTAACACCTGCAATCTTCCTAAGTTACAGTTTTCTTCCAGAATTCTGGCCCCTCTCCAGAATAGTCTCATGGTTTTGTCTCTAAGGTATGTACCACCTCCAAGCTCTGTGACATGGCCATGTACTGGATAGCTCAAGTGAATTGTGAGCATCTCAGAAAAATCAGAAATATGTGTGACCACTAAATCTCAGTGGAGAAACCCTGCTTTGGGCCTTTTTTTTTTTTAATTAATTTTTATTGTAGGTTGTTCAAAACATTACATAGTTCTTGATATATCATATTTCACACTTTGATTCAAGTGGGATATGCACTCCTTTTGCTTACCTATTATTCTGTTGCTATGAATGTCACGAAGTTCTTTGCCTCGGGCCACCAATTTGTGAAGCCTGAAGAAAACAGTTTTCAAATGGAAATGAATGGGCATCACCTAGGGCTCTTTGCTTAATTGCTTTGGAAAGGGGTGTGTCTGAATCAGCCTCTTGGCCCTGTGTGAGGCTGTGGCTTAGATTCTCAGCACCTGATGGATCTAAAGAAAGATCCCATGGATGCATACAGAACCAAAATAGCCAAAAGAGCTGTCATTGTGGATGAAGACTCTCGCCTTCCTTTCAAAGGTTCCTGACATCTATCAAGTGAGAATAGGGATCCTTTGGGTCAAGTGAGTTATTCAAAGCCCTGCAGAGGCTAGCCCATACGTGCTTGGGTGTTCTCATTACTCCAATTCACATAAAGAATCTAAACCCCACAGTCAGTAGGCCTCAAATTGGAGAAGCCAAGCAGTATTAATGGCAGACCTATTTGATCACTCCTCGTTCACAGTCAGGGTTTCCAGGCCACACTGATTTTAGGCAAATCGGGGGAAAGGTAGGTTATTTTGGACATTGTCTTGGTCTGTGTCCCTCATGGAAAACTCCATCCAGAGGTTATGATGAGGGTCTACATGGAAGAAGATAAGGGCCATGTGGGAGAATTTTGTTTTGAATTGTGGTAAGTTGTGTGGCAGTTGGAAGAGATGCCTGGGTTTACCTGGGCTTTAACTCTGGTGTGATTCCCCTTAGAGTCTGAGTTCTGGAACTGACCTCAGAGAAGCATTGTCATCAATTGTGTTTGAATTTTAATAGGCCATGCATGAGAGTTGCCCTTGGAACCTGAGATCTAGGCCCAGAGTGGCTTTCCACAGAGCACTGGGAATCTCAGCCAGGATATCACATGATTTTATTCTGAAAGACTTTGCAGCCACAGTTGAGTCAAAACACGCATGGACCTCACATTGTAGACCTCAATGGGCCTGGCTTCATGTGACCTTTTGGCTACTCTTTGGGAAGCCTTGCCTGTGAGTGTTCTCTAGAGCTTTCATTGAAATGAGCTTCCTCAACATTTAATGGTTCCTGAATGAATTGAAACCCCCAGAGCCTCCAACTTCATCCTTGACAAATGGCTTGATAAATACCATGAAATTTTTGAAATTCCCATGACCAGGTGGCACTGGAGAACTTTTGGATGTCCTGTTGCTGATGATGAGTGTACCAGACAGTGCCTTGATTTACTGGGTTTCATGAAATTTGTGTAGAACAGTGATGCCAGTAAGTTGGATCCTGCTCATTAGTGGGCCTAGAGCAGTGGTGTGAAGGTGTGTGATAAAACATGTGTGGTGGTGACATGTGGATCTGCCATTGGCTTCCCAAAGGCTTGTGACTGACATGGTACAGCCAGCAGACCCTTCTATGCAAAGGTGTTTTTTATATAGAGAGGTTTCAGGGCAATGTTCAGAATCAGGTTGCTATGGAAATGGGGGCAACTTATGTGGAATTGAATCCTGGTTGGTGCATTCTCATGCAGACCGTGACCCTCCACACGGGACAGAACTCTCTCCAGCACTGTGTCCCAGTTTAGCTCCTTGTATTTCATGAAGCAAATACCAAACTCCCAGTGCACCTGTGAGAAACACCACGAAAATTGGAGAATGACCAAATGGCTTCACAGTCCACACGTGGAGACACTTACAACCCAGTGACCATAGTTAAACTACAAAGAGAGTATTCAGCATGGCTGCCTCATGTTCATTGGAAAATTAGAAACAATATCCTCCAGGTCACATTGTTGCACACCCAGATTTGATGGTGTCCCAACAAAGGAAGCTAAAGCTCCTAACAACAACATATATTTTTAAGTGCCCAACCTCAGAGGAAGTTTCTCAAGAAGTCTTTACACCAGCAGAGCTCCATGTTTGAGAAATGTTTACCCTGTCCCTTACTTTTGAAAACTCCTCTACCACCTCGGAGGTTGTGAACTCCTGAGCATTTTTCATTCCTGATATATATTCACAGATTTTCTAACTTTTCTCCTCTAATTGTGTCTTACTCGGAACAAAGGCAATGTCAAGGCAATGTTCTGGATGAGAGTGTGAACATTTTTTTGTAGCACATATTTACATACACATTGCATTCATTTTACAATTTTCCATTCAAAATACTGAATCTCTGACATGAACCCATACCCTACTAGACTCTGACTACTACTCCTAATATGATGGAGAAAAATAACACAAACAGAATAGGAATACAAGCAGTTAGGAGAAATCATAGTGTATAGTTGTACTTGTATTTTGCATGATTAATGGTAGGTGTTATAAATCTAGTCAATATTTAATTTAAATAGTTCTCCATGTGTTTTTAAGGTTAACAAATATGTGAATTCCTGTCTCCCTTTCTCTGTATCCTATTTAGCACTTGTACTTTTAAATGCACATATAGAATCATACCTGGTATCACATGTACATTTTTGTGAGGTGGCTGATTTGGCAAATACAATTTGTGAGAAGTGATCACTCCTCTTAAACGCTGTTGGAACTGAAAATTCAACCTATAGGTGAGCTTCCTAGTTGAACAACATTATACATAAATCCATGTTCAATTAAAGAAATATTTTTGCATCTGTGGATGATATATATATCATGATAAATTTCGATTGGCATATATATTGCTAATTTAATGTCTCTGTGTGTGTGTGTGTATTTTGTGTGTGTGTGTATGTGTGTGTGTGTGTGTGTGTGTGTGTATATATATATATATATATATATATATATATATATATATATGTATATATACTCTCCAGAAATATATGTGTCTTATATACACTCTCTAAATTCATTCATGTTCATGTATATGGATTTATAATCAACTTTTCACAAGATTTTTCACAGAAATATTCATCCACCTGAAATACATATTTGTTTCCAGTACTTAAAACTAACTTCAGTTTATTTTGCATACAAATACTATTATTTTTACAGTAACTGACCCAGTTTAACATCAATGCAAGTAGATTCCAGTGGGACATGATGTGTATTTTGAAGGTCATTTTTATTCAGCACTGGTACAATACTATTTCTTCAATTTATGCACATGATAGGATATATATTCCATCCACAAGTTAGCAAACTTATAGGCAGTTGTTTCACTTTCATCACTTCCTGCTTCAGAACACATAAATTCCTCTAGGTTTCTTGACTGGGCTTTTCATGAGACTTCTTTCCAAACACATTATTTTTAATTTCCATGATCACTTTTGAAGCAAAACTCACACACTCTTCATGATAAACCATAATCCTAATATTACCATTAGATGTATTAGTGGTTGAAATGAATGTATGTATATCAATATAAGATTTCCTGTATATTTTCAGATATCAATGGAATCCATTATTTAAATTTGGAACCCATTGTATTATTTATTCACATTATGGTCTATTCATGCATTATCTCTATATTCAGAGTCACAGGATATACCTATTTGTACCCCTAATACTAATTTATACATCTTCAAAATATTGCTCCCAGAAATGGTGGAAGAAATACTCACGTCACCTTATCTACATATACATTTTATCACAGTAATATTCTGGACACAAAAAGCAAAGATGACACTTATTATTTTACCAATGTAAAGGTCAGGCGAGTGTCGGAGGAAGAGACTACCAGAGACTGTCTCATGCAACAGCCAAGGATTTATGGGGGTCCAGCATGCTGGGGTCAGAGCTCCCTTGAATAGAGCACAGAGTCCTGAGAACAGCTTAAGCAGAGCTTATATACTTTCCTTGGAGAGGGCAGATAGGAAAGTTTATTGATGGGTCAGGGCGAGTGGGCGGTTTGCGTCCAAATGGGTGAGGAAGTACATTCTGCAGTTTTGCAGTTGGGTACAGCACTTTCAGGGAACTAGATTAGCAAACAGTTCTCAAGACATCAACAGTGTTTTGTTAAGCATACCGAAAAACTGGAAGTGACAAGTACCTATTTTATTAACCTTTCATTCCCCACTTCTTCTTTTGGTTACTTTTAATCATAAAAATGATCATTGGGGGTGTCACATTTTATGTTTACTAGTGTGGTATATTGTTTTCTGATTACCATAAGTTTAACTTGTCCAATTTGAGCATGGAGAAAGGAAACTACACGGTTGATCAAACAGGGTCCTACAATTACCAATAATATGAGGATTATTAATGGACTGGCCAGGGCTGATGAAAATGTAGTTAATGAGGGGGCTTTGTGAACCAAGACTCAAACCACCTTTTTTGGGCCTCTCTCTCTTGTTGATGCTCTTCAAGGCATCTTCTTAATTTAATCATAGATTCTTTTACAACTCCAGTATGGTCGGCATAAAAACAACATTCTTCCCTCAATGCAGGACGAAGGCCCCTTCTCTCATGAAGAGGAGGTCCAACCCTCGACTGTTCTGTAAAATAACTTCAGAGAGAGAGGTTAAAGATTCGTGTAAAGCTGTGAAGGAGGTTTTTAATATCTTTAAGTTTTGGTCTATTACTGCTTCTAATTGGGTCATTTGTTGTGTCCCATGGACCAGGGCAGTGGTTCCTGTGCCCACCCCTGCAGCAACTCCTATTCATAATAGGATGACTAAAGTGAGGGATACAGGTTCCTGGCAGAACCGGGTTGTTTGCCCCCCTATTTGATATTTAAATGTACCTGCGTCATGATAGAGCACTCTGGAAAACATCTGCACCATTACATAATTAATCACATCTGTTGACCATTTTATGAAAACATAAACAATGTTTAAGTGTATAGAATTGTACTGCTGTAGAGATGGACAAGGCAAGGTACCTAAGATAGCACAGAAGACAGGGAAACAGTCTTATTTGGTTGCATCCGGATTTAGAGGGCATTGCTTCTGTTGTAATCAATTAATCCCTGAACCCAAAGTTTAGGTTGTTTCAGAATTTTGTACCCAGCATGTAAGGGAAGGGGCTCAGAAGTTCACAGTCTGCAGAAGTTCACAAAAAGCAGTTTTTGTTTCTGTTTTTTTTTCCTCTGTTCTGGGAAAGTTAACTTCTTAAGGACACCTGGGAGGGGGAGAGCTTTTTTCTTCTTTTTTTTCTTTTCCTCCCTGCCAGCTGTTACCATGGAGCCCAGTTGGTAACTTCTATATCTTAGAAATGTAGCCATCTCTATGAAGCCCCAGCTCTAGGGCAGAGGCCTTCTTCATATATTTTGCTAAAAACTACTAAGGGGGTGTCTAGCTTAGGAGTGCTGATTTTTCCAGCCAGTGGCCAAGTAGAACAGAGCAACACAAATAGAGGAAGTTTATCTACATTGAACTCTTTTATAGGAACTGTGTTGCTGAAAGGCTTAAAGTCAGCCATGGTGAAGACTTCTGGAGAAGGTCATTTAAGACTTTTCTGTGGGCCTGATACAGAGGGGAAGACAGGGAAGGCAGGGGATGAGAGCAGCTCCGTGGATCTGAGGATGAGGAAAAAGAGATATAAAAGAATTATGGGAAAGGGGTTTGGGATTTTCCTGGCAACAAAACTTGAGCAGTAGAACAGGTAGAGCAGAGGGGAAGACGGGAGTGAGTATCCCAAAAAGCCTGTGAGGGACTTTAAATTCTTAGTAACCTGTTTTCAGTGATGACAAAGCAACTTTAAAGGCCATTTTAATTACATCTTTGATAGGCCTTAGCTGGTTTGAGCTTTGGGTTAGCTGGTAAGAGGATCTGGTGGGACCCGGTGTGGGCACTGACAGGAGGAGAGAGGAGTGAGTGGGTGGAAGGGTACCTCAGTACCTGCAAGCTCAGCAAGGGGCAATGGTCTGAGAACCGACGGAAATTTGGGTTTTTGATCTAGTAACTGGAGCTGAGAAATCAGGTTGCTGATGTGGGAGTGACAGCAGAGAGTCTGGGGCAGAAGGCTGCGGGTGAGTATCTATTGGAGAAGCATAGTTCAGGATTTGAGCATAGGAGGGAAAAGGCCTACACGTAGGGGAATTTCCTTCCACACTTTTGAGCACTTGTCGAAGTTGAAAAGGTCACGGAAAATTTGAGGATCTAGAGACCCTTCTGGTGGCCATCGGTTTTTGTTATCTAACTGGTAATATGGCCAATGCTGTGTACTGAATTTGATGAGGAGTTTTGCTTCCACCAGGTAGCCCCTGTATCCTCACATCCCCATTATTTACAGAAGAAGTTGGCTTTTCCCCCACACAGTCGTGGCTGTTTTTGGCTTTGGTAGTCCGCCAGGCAAACATAGTAATCTAGGCTAGCCAACCTGCATCTGGCTCGCGTGTCCCTACATCCATAATGTTTGTTTCCCTTATCTATTGTATGGAAAGTATTTAATGGAATTTTTGGGGATCCTCTTCATCAGGGATTTCCCAATAGGAAAGACGTATAGCCAGCTGACAAATTTCTTGGTGGAGAGATGGCCACCAGGTCCCTAAGTGGGCTGTATGTGCGATAGACCATACTTCTTGTCTAGTAGGATTTGTGATCAGCCATCGCTGCTGAACGGGTTGATGAGGGTTAGGACTACTGGTGACCAATTGGAGAGTCTATAGTCTTATTCACATGGCGAATTTACAATTTGAAAATGTTACCAGTCTTTTTCATTTTTCAGCCAGATTCTGGACAGGGCACAGGCTTGAGATGAGAATTAGGAACCAGGAAGTGATTCCGTCTAACTTTAGCACTGTAGGTGTTATAAGTAGCACCTGGTATGGTCCTGTCCAGCCGGGTTCCAGGGATGACACCTGATGTTGTCTTATGTAGACAAAGTCTCTTACTTGATATAGATGTGGAGTACCCTCTTCAGCAGGTTGGTAGGCAGTGGCCAGCTGTTTCCACAGGTATTGCTGAGTTCCTTCCAGAACTTTAAGTCTGTCAAGCAAGGTGGTGTGGAAGGGATCGTTAGATCTTTGAGTTAGGGTTAGGTCCCTTACTGGAGATGGGGCCCCATAGAGAATTTCATAGGGGGTGAGGTTACACAAAGAAACAGAGGGAGTATTTCTTGCATGAAATAGTGCATAAGGCAGGAGCATAGTCCAATCTTTTATGCTACTCTTTAAGCTTAATTCCGTTTAGGTCTCTTTAATGGTTCTATTTAATTTTTTTACCTGTCCTGAACTCTGGGGTCTATAAGCACAATGTAACTTCCAATTAATCCCCAGGGTCCTGGCTAACCCCTGAGTTACCTGGGCCATGAACGCTGGTCCATTATCAGACCCTATTACCTTAGGCAGGCCGTACCTTGGAAAAATATCTTTCAGGATCTTCTTGACCACCATTTGCGCCTTTTTTTTTTGGGGGGGGGAGGCTTCAATCCATCCTGAAATATATCTACAAAGAGTAGGAGATATTTAAGTCCATACCATGCTTGCTTAATTTCAGTAAAGTCCACTTCCCAGAATTGTCCTGGTCTGGTTCCTCGTAGGTGCTTTCCTGCAGGAAAGTTGGAAGGGTAAGCATTAACCTATTGACAGACCCGACAGGCTTTTTTTTACCTGTTCAGTTATTTCCTTTCACTGTGAGTCGGTTAGTGGAAAACTCTGTTCTTGATCCTTCAGGAATGCCTGCAATTTCTTTGAACCAAGGTGAGTGAACTGATGTACATTTTTAACGTAGTGTAGGGCTTTCTGAAATTTCAGGCTTTGCTCAGTGAAGTTGAGGAGTACAGTGTCAGTGTCCTTAGATATTATCAAAAGCTTGCTGGATCTCAGGGGTCCATTAGAATTGGGCATCTCCTTTAACAGCGGGTGTAAATGAGAAGTTAAGGACCCAAACACAGGAATCCTTAACCTGCAAAACCCAGCAGTCCCAAGAAACTCTCTGTGTTGTCTGCTGTTAGATGGGGGTGGTTTCTGCACAACCGTTTGATTTCTGGGCTCAGTGAGCCATCGTTTACTGCCCCTAAAGGAATAGCCCAGGAAGATTACTTCTTGCTGGCAAATTTGGGCCTTTTAGGAAGAAGCTCTATACCCGAGTTGAGGAAGCTCACATAATACTGCTTGGGTCCCAGATTCACAGATATCCTTGGTGTTGGGTGCCAGTAGCAGATCATCCACGTATTGAAGCTGGGTGACTTCGGGGTGCGTAGTTCTGAAGCTGTTGAGATCTCTTTGGAGGGCTTCATCAAAGAGAGTGGGGGAGTTTTTCAACCATTTTGGGGAGTCTAGTCCAAGTTAGTTGACCACACGTTCCAGTTTCTGGGTCTACCCACTAGCAAGCAAACAGCAACTGACTATATTTATGCAGAGGCAAGCAAAAGAAAGCATCTTTTAAGTCCAGAACAGTATACCATTTCCTCTCAGGGTTCAGAGTGATAAGCAGATTGTACTGATTAGGTACACTGGGGTGAATGTCCTACACTCTGTTGTAGGTCTCTCTTATGTCTTTAATGGGGGATAGTCCCCGGCTCCTGGCTTTCTATACTGGTAGCGGGGGAGTGTTTTAGGATGATTGACAAGGCCTTAGGACCCTAAGGCCAGATATTTCTGAATATGGGGCCTTATCCCATCTTTAGCTTTTTTGCTCAGAGGATATTTTTTGACATTGATTGGGGAGGCTGAGGTTTTGAACTCCACTGTTTTTGGAGGTTGTTTCATGGCTAGTCCTAACCCAGCAGTTTTTTTCCAGGCATCTGGGTAATCTGTTATCCATTTCTGGGGTAGCTTGCCTGTTTGATCAGTCTTGGGGGGTGTGAAGAGTTGCTGTTCATCTTCTACTGACATATTTAAAGCCGTGAATATAGGAGTTTATACTAAAGGATTTAGAAATATCATTTTGGGGCCTTCATGGTTAAAAGTCATTTTGGCCCGGAGCTTGGTGAGCAGATCTTTGCCCATCAATGGGGCCAGGCATTCTGGGATTATTAGGAAGGAGTGATGGATTTTTCCTTTCCTCATGTCCATGGTTTTCTTAGTTGTCTAATTCCCATATTTACTGGTGTTAGCACTTTGAACTAGAGAGCTTTTATTTGATAGAGGGCCCAGTGGGGCCTTAAGGACTAAGTATACTGCCCCTGTATCCACTTCAAAGTTTACTGGGGTCCCCTCCACATCAAAAGTTACCCTGGGTTTATTGGGAGTCTAGCAATCTGGGGCTCAGTGCTCACTTGAATAGAGCAGAGAGCAATGAGAACAGCTTAAGCAGAGCTTATATACTTTCCTTGAAGAGGGCAGGGAGGGAAGCTTATTGATGGGTCAGGGCGAGTGGGCGGTTTGCGTGCAAACAGGTGAGGGTGTACATTCTCTGTTTGGCAGTCGGGGACAGCACATTCTGGGGAAAAAATTAGCAAACAGTCCTCAAGGTTTTGAACAGTGTTTTGTTAAGCATACAGAAAAACAGGAAGTGACAAGTACCTATCTTATTAACCTTTCACCAAATCCTAAATGGAAAGTGAGCATGGATTTCTAAAAACATCCATTTCCAGGTTGCTTAATGCTCGCAAATCAATCCTATTGGTGACTACATATTTGTTGCTTTCTAAGATTATATATTCAAACTCAACCCTGTTGAAAATGACTAATACTAACCCTCACTTTATGCTTTTTCTGATTTCCTAATGTCTCCATTGATATCTGCTTTCATACATATTTTCCTGAGTTCATCATTGTGACTGACTCTTTACATGTGCTGAAATTTACATTCACTCTCTATCCGAAACCCTATTGCTACAGAACTTTTGTTCGAAATCCTATACTTACTCTTTTTTCTATACCTACCAACTATCTTCCTAATCCTACCGACTATCCCTTTTTGACTGGAAATTCTCTTTGACAATCAATCATCCAAGGTACAAGGTCCTATGCCATTGTATATCAATTTATCTGAGACATCTGTGCAGAATATAATTCAAAGCTAAGTATCCCAATCAACAGCCCAATGCCCTTCTTGGATTCAAACCTTATCTAGATTTCTGTTTTCATACTTATATTTCACCTATATATTCTCGTAAATATCGCGAGTTCCCAATACCATTGTTCATTCCTCAGTATGATTTCTAACCTAAATCAAACCTGTTATTACTCTAACCATACACTGTACCCTCAAACTAACTGTACAGAAGAGCCGGGAGAGAGTTTGTCTTACAATACAGTAATGTAGGGGCTCTTCCACCTGCTGAGAACATCAAAGGTACAAGCAGAAATGATACCCTGGAGAAGTTGCAGGCAGCTATGAAGGACCTAATAGAGCAAAAGTCATCTTCCATGACAAACAACCTGGTCAGTATTAAGGGATGTGTCTGAATCAGCCTCTCCTTTCTTAATGTAGAGAAGATTGATCAAACCATGCCTGTGTGGAGAGCTGTTCCCAGGTGCCTATGGTTGATATACCATTCTAACTTGTGAAAGTGTCACAGGAAGTAGTGGCAACCTCCATCTCATGGGAACCTTGGATGAATCTGGTAGGACAAAGTGGTTGCCAAGGCAGTGACCTCATTCAGTTCCTGAAGGAAGTGACCTCACCTCACTTTCCTGGTGATGGAAATCTCTGAATTTGGGATCCAGGAAGCCAGGCACCGAGAGCAAGTCCAAGTCCCAATCCCAGTGGTCTCACTTGTTTGGATTTACCAAGGACAGAGTCAGTCTTCCTTGGTACCTACTGATATGAGGATTGCCAAATGCCTGAAGAGCTCTGAAGAGGGGCCTTTACTGAGAAAGCAGGTAGTGGTTCAACGCTGGCTGTTGACAACTTCACAGAGTTGGCCAAGGAGACCAGATCTGAGACAGTACAGGCCATTTTAGGGGAACATAGTATGGCCCACTATTCAGAGGACACTCCGGATAGTCACAGACCTACTTGAGTTAAGGAGGTGCCTTTGTGGGTGTGGGTGTGAGTTTGTGGTTTTGTCTCATGTTCTGAGAATAGGTAGGAAAGGCTGTTGTTTTGATTGGAGTGGACTGTTTCTAGAAAGTCGTTTGACTAGGCGAGTGCTTCTATGTCTGTGTATCCCACTCTGTCCATGGTTGTAGACATTCGAAAAGAGAATGTATCAATGTATGTGTCCTGTCTAGTGGAAAACTTTCCAGCATTCATCAGGCCTAGTTGATGAATGGACTGTGGCTTTCCTTATGGATGGGCAACACCTACTAACTTCCTAAGTTCCTGTTTTCTTCCTGAATTCTGGCCACTCTCCAGAATAGCCTCATAGTTTCGTGTCCAAGATACATACCACCCCCAAGCTCTGTGACATGGCCATGTACTTGATAGCTATAGGAAATGGGAACATCTTAGAAAACTCAGACATCATTGTGACCAGTAAACGCTCAGTGAAGAACCCATATTTTGGTTCATTTGCTTACCTATTGTTCTGTTGCCCTGAATGTCAGGAAGGTCTTTGCCTCAGGCCACCCCTTTGTGAAGCCTGAATAAAACAGTTTTAAAGTGGAAATAAATGGGAATAACTTGTGGTTCTTTGCTTTGGAAAGGGATGTGTTTGAATCAGCCTCCTAGCCCTGTATGAGGTTGTGGCTTAAATTTTCAGCACATGATGGATCTAAAGATAGATACCATGTGTGCAATCAAAACCATAATGGCAAAAATTCAGTAATTGTGGATGAGTCTCTTGCCTTCCTCTGTTAGGTACCTGACCTCTATCAAGTGAGACAGGGATCCTTTTGGTCAAATGAGTTTTTCAAAGTCCTGCAGAGGTGCTTGTGTTTTCTCGTGACTCCAAATCACATAAAAAAATCTATACCTGAGAGTCAATAGTGCTCAAATTGGAGAAGCAGAGCAGTATTAACGGCAGGCCTATTTGATCACTTCTGGTTCACAGGAAGGGTGTCCAGGCCACCCTGACTTTAGGCAAATGAGGGGCAAGGGAGAATATTTTGGACACTGTCTTGGGATGCGTCCCGCATGGAAACCTCCAGCCAGAGTTTATGATGAGTATCTATATTTAACAAGATGAGGGCCATGTGGGAGTGTTTTGGTTTTAATTGTGGTCATTCGTGTGGCGGTTGGAAGAGATGACTGGATCCAAATGGGCTTGAACTATGGTGTCATTCCCCTTAGAGACTGAGTTCTGGAACTTACCTCAGAGAAATATTGCCATGAATTGTGTTGGGATTTAGGAGGCCACGCATGAGAGTCACCCTTGGAAACTGAGATCTAGGCCCAGTGTCGCTTTCCACAGAGCACTGGGAATCTCAGGAGGATATCACACAATTTTATTCTGAAAAACTTGTCAGACATATTTGATAGTCAAAACACACATGGACCTCAATTGTAGACCTCAATGGGCCTTGCTTCATGTGACCTTTTGGCCACTCTTTGGGAAGCCTTGCCTGTGACAGTTCTCCAGAGCTTTCATTGAAATGAGCTTCCTCACCATTAAATAATTTCTGAATGAATTGAAACCCACAGTGTCTCCAACTTCATCCTTGAAAATTGGCTAGATAAATACCATGAAATTTTTGAAATTTCCTTGACCAGGTGGCACTGGAGAACATTTGGATGTCCAGTTGCTGTTCATGAGTGTACCAGACAGTGTGTTGATTGACTGGTTTTCATGAAAATGGTGTAGAAAAGAGATGCCAGTCATTTGAAGCCTGTTGAGTAATGGGCCCAGAGCGGGGGTGAGCAAGTGTGTGATAAAACATCTGTGGTGGGGTCATGTGGATCTGCCATTGGCTTCCAAATGGCTTGAGACTGACATGGTGCAGCCAGCAGATCCTGTATGTAAAGACATCTGGTTATATAGAGAGGTTTCAGGGCAATGTTCAAAATCAGGTTTCTATGGTCAAGGGAGCAACCTATGTGGTATACAAGCCCTGTTGGTGCATTCTCCTGCAGACCCTGACCCACCACACGTGAAAGAACTTCCTCCAGCCCTTTGTCCCAGTTGAACTCCTTGTATTTCATGAAGCAAATACCAAACTCCGAGTGCAGTATCAAGAAACGTTTTGAAAAGTGGAGGATGACCTAATGGCTTAGCAGTCTACATGGGGAGACACTTAGACCCAGTGGCCATAGTTTACCTACAAAGAGAGAAATCAACACTGCTGCTTCATGTTCATTGGAGAATTATAAACCATGTCCTCCAGGTCACAGATGTGCAGACCAAGCTTTGATTGTCTCACTAGAAAGGAAGCTAAAGCTCCTGACAACAACATATATTTCAAGTGCCCAACCTAGAGGCAGTTTCTCCAGAAGTCTTTAGGCTGGTAAATCTCCATGTTTGTGGAGATTTTACACTTTCCCTTACTTTTGGAAACTCCTCTACCAACTCCAAGGTTGTGAACTCCTGAACATTTTTCATTTCAGATATGCATTCAAAGATTGTCTAACTCTTCTCCTCTAAATGTGTCTTACTTGGGGTGAAGGTAATGTCAAGGCATTGTTCTGAATGAGAGTGGGAAAATTTTTGTGTAGCACACATTTGCATACACATTGATTCATTTTACAATTTTCCATTTGAAATACTGAATTCTTGACACTATCTCATACCCTACTAGACTCTGACTACTAATCCTAATATGATGGAGAAAAATACCCAAACAGAATGAAAATACAAGCAGTTTACAGCAGGCATGGTGTATTGTTGGACTTCCTTTTTGCATGATAGAGGGTAGGTATTCTAAATCTACTCAATTTTTAATTGAAATAGTCCTCCATGTGTTTTTAATGTTAACACATATGTAAATTCCTGTCTTCCTTTCTATGCAGCCTACTCAGCACATGTATTTTTATATGCAAATATAGAATCCTACATGGTCTCACACGTACATTTTTTTGAGTTGGCTGACTGGGCAGAAACAAGTTGTGAGAAGAGATCTCGTAAACGCTGGTGGAACTGAAAATTAAAACTATGGGTGAGCTTCCCAGTAGAACAATTTATACATAAATCCATGTTCAGTAAAATAAATATATTTTCATCTGTGGATGATATATATTACTGATAAATTACGTTTGGCATATATATTGATACTTTTTAATGTATTTTTGTGTTTTTCTGTATATATATACATATATATATATATATATATATATATATATATATATATATATATATATATACACACACACACACTCTCCAGATTTTTTAAAATATGAAATATATGTCTCTTATATACACTCCATCAATTCATTCATATTCATGTATGTGGATTTATAATCAACTTTTCACAAGATTATTCTCAGAAATATTCATCTACCTGAAATACATATTTGTTTCCCAGTATGAGAACTAACTTCAATCAATGGTGCTTACAAATCCTAATATTTTTACAGTAACAGACCCAGTTTAACATCAATGCAAGTAGATTCCTATGGGACTTAATGTCTATTTTGACCTTTATTTTAATTCAACACTGGTACATTAGTATTTCTTCAGTTTTTGCACATCATAGGACATATATTTCATCCACAAGTTAGCAAATTAATAAGAATTTGTTTCACTTCCTGCTTCAGAACACATGAATTCTTCCATGTTACTTGACTGGTCTTTTCATGAGACTTCTTTCCAAACACATTATTTTCGATTTCCATAATCAATTTTGAAGCTAAACTCACACACTCTTCATGATAAACTATAACATTAATATTACCATTAGATGTAAAACTGGTTGGAATGAATGTATGCATATCAATATAAAATTTCCTGTATATTTTCACATTTCAATTCAATCCATTATTTAAAGTTGGAACCAGTTATGTTATTTATTCACTGTATGGTCTATTAATGCATTATCTCTATATTCATAAACACAGTGCACACCTATTTGTCCCCCCATTACTAATTTGTACCTCTTCAAAATATTGCTCCCAGAAATGGTGGAAGAAATACTGATGTCACCTTATCTATATATACATTTTATCACAGTAATATTCTGGACACAAAAAGCAAAGGTCAAACTCATGATTGTATCAAAGCCTAAATGGAAAGTGAGCATGGATTACCAAAAACAACCATGTCCTGGTTACCTAATGCTCTCAAATGTCAATCCTATTGATGACTACATATTTGTTTCTTTCTAAGATTATATATTCAACCTCAAGCCTGTTGGAAATGTCTAATTCTATCACTCACTTTACACTTTGCCTGATTTCCTAATATCTCTATTGATATCTGCTTTCCTACATATTTTCCCTAGTTCATCATTGTGACTCATACTTCACATATGCTGACATTTACATTCACTCTCTACCCGAAACTCTATTGCTAAAGAACTTTTGGTCCAAATCCTATACTCACTCTTCTTTATAAACCTACTGACTATCTTACTAATCCTACTGACTATCACTTTTTAACTCGATGTTCTCTTCAACAATCAATCATTCAAGGTAAAAGGTCCTATGCCATTTTATATCAATTCATCTGAGACACATGTGCAGAACATAATTCAAACCTAAGTATCCCACTCAAGGGCCCAATGCCCTTCTGGCTTCATATCTTACCTACATTTCTGTTTTCATACTTATATTTCACCTATATATTCTTGTAAATATCACAGGTTCCCAATACCATTATTCATCCGGCAGAGAGATTCCTAACCCAAATCGAACATGTTATTAACCCTAAATATACACTGTTACCTCAATCTAACTTTACAGAAGAGGAGGGACAGAGTTTCTCTTTAAATACCGGAATGTAGGGAATCTTCCACCTGCTGAGAACATCAAAGGTCCATGTAGAAATAATCCCTGGAGAAGATGTAGGCAGCTGTGAAGTTCCCGAGAGAGCAAAAGTCATCTTCCATGGCAAACAACCTGGTGAGGATGAAGGGATGTGTCTGTATCAGCCTCTATCAACTTAAGGTATAGAAGATAGACCAAACCAGGCCTGTGTGAAGAGGTGTTCCCAGGTGCCTATGGTTGATATACCATTCTAACTTTTGAAAGTGTTACAGAAAGTAGGAACAGCCTCCATCTCATGGGCCCTTAGAAGTA
This sequence comes from Callospermophilus lateralis, assembly GCF_048772815.1. NCBI lineage: Eukaryota > Metazoa > Chordata > Mammalia > Rodentia > Sciuridae > Callospermophilus > Callospermophilus lateralis. The sequence continues at coordinate 1,590,086 of NW_027513057.1, forward strand.
ACTATTTGGACAAAGTTGTTGCCAAAGCAGTGACCTCATTCAGTTTCTGAAGGAAGTGACCTCACCTCACTTCCTTTGTGATGGAACTCTCTGAACTTGGGATCCAGGAAGAATGGCACCCAGAGCCAGTCGCAGTCCCAGGCCCAGTGGTCTCACTTGCTTCAATTTACGAAGGACAGAGTCAGTCTTTCTTAGTGCCTACAGATGTGAGGATGTTCAAATGCCAGAAAAGCTCTGAAGAGGGGCCTTTCCTGAGAAAGCAGGTAGTGGCTCACCCATGGCTAATGACAACTTCACAGAATTGGCCAAGGAGACCAGATTTGAGACAGGACAGGCCATTTGGGGGGAATATAGTATGGCCCACCATTCAGAGGACACTCTGGGTAATCACAGAACTACTTGGAGCAAAGGTGGTGCCTTTGTGGGTGTGGGTGTATGTTCATGGTCTTGTCTCATGTTCTGAGAATAGGTAGGAAAGACTGTTTGTTTGGATTGGCGTGGACTGTTTCTAGTTAGTCGTTTTGCAATGCGAGTGCTTCTATGTCTGTGTATCCCACTGTGTCCGTGGTTGTAGACATTAGAAATAAGAATGCATCAAAGGATGTGTCCTGTCTAGTAGAAAGCTTCCCAGCATTCATCTTGCCCAATTTATAAATGGACTGTGGCTTTTGTTATCAAAGGGCAACACCTGATATCTTCATAAGTTTCTGTTTTCTTTCTGAATTCTGGACACTCTGCAGAATAGCTTCATGGTTTTGTGTCCAAGATATTTACCACCTAAAAGCTCTGTTATATGGCCATGTAGTGGGTAGCTAGTGTGACCAGGAAAGTCTCAGTGGAGAAACCCTGATTTGGGCTTTTTGCTTACCTATTGTTCTGTTGCCCTGAATATCAGGAAGGTATTTACCACAGGCCAATTCTTTGTGAAGCCTGAAGAAAAAAGTTTTCAAATGGAAATGAATGGACATCACCTGTAGCTCTTTGCTTAATTGCTTTGGAAATGGATTTGTCTGAAACAGCCTCTTGGCCCTGTGTGAGTCTGTGGTTAGATTCTCAGCACCTGATGGATCCCATGTGTTCATCCAAAACCAAAATGATCAAAAGAGCAGTCATTGCGGATGAAGTCTCTTGCCTTCCTCTGTAAGGTTCCTGACCTCCATCAAGTGAGAAGAGGGATTCTTTGGGTCAAATGCATTCTTTAAAGCCAAGGAGAGGCAAGCCCAAAGGTGCTTGCATTTTCTCATGCTTCCAATTCACATAAAGAATCTAAACCCCACAGTCAGTCATCCTCAAATTGGAGAAGCAGAGCAGTATTAACGGCACACTATTTGATCACTCCAGGTTCACAGGAAGGTGTTCAGGCCACCCCGACTTTAGGCAAATGAGGGGCAAGGGAGCTAACTTTGGACACTATCTTGTTCTGCATCCCTCATGAAAACCTCCAGCCAGAGTTTATAATGAGTATCTATATGGAAGAAGATGAGGGCCTTGTGGGAGTGTTTGGGTTTTAATTTTGGAAGATTGTGTGGCGGTTGAAAAAGATGACTGGCTCCACCTGGTCTTGAACTCTGGTGTGATTCCCTTTAGAGACTGAGTTCTGGAACTGACCTCAGAGAATTATTGCCATGAGTTGTGTTGGGATTTTAGGAGGCCATGAATGACAGTCGCCCTTTGAAACTGAGATCTGTGTCCAGAAAGGCTTTCCACAAGGCACGAGGAATCTCAGCCAGAATATCACATGATTTTATTCTGAAAGACTTGGCAGCCATAGTTGAGAGGCAAAACACACATGATCTCACATTGCAGACCTCAATGGGCCTGGCTTCATGTGACCTTTTGGCGACCCTTTGGGAAGCCTTGCCTGTGAGTGTTCTCCAGAGCTTTCATTGAAATGAGCTTCCTCAACATTTAAAGGTTCCTGAGTGAATTGAAAATCATAGTGCCTCCAACTTCATCCTTGAAAAATGGCTAGAGAAATACCATGGAATTTTTGAAATTTTCATGACCAGGTGGCACTGGAGAACTTTTTGATGTCCATTTGCTGATCATGAGTATACCAGACAGTGCCTTGATTGACTGCGTTTCTTAAAAATGGTGTAGAACAGAGATGCCAGTAAGTTGGAGCCTGCTGAGTAGTGGGCCTAGAACAGTGGTGGGCAGGTGTGTGATAAAACATCTGTGTTGGGGCCATGTAGATCTGCCATTGGCTTCCAAATGGCTTGTAACTGACATGGTGCAGCAAGCAGACCCTTATATGTAAAGGCATCTTGTTATATGGAGAGGTTTCAGGGCAATGTTCAGAATCAGGATGCTATGGTCAAGGGGTCAAACTATGTGAAATAGAAGCCTGACTGGTGCATTCTCCTGCAGACCCTGAGGCACCACATGTGACAGAACTCCCTCCAGCACTCTGACCAAGTTGAACTCCTTGTATTGTGAAGCAAATAACAAACTCCCAGTGCTCTACTAAGAAAAGTAGAGCATGATCAATTAGCTTCACAGTCCACACAGATTGACCCTTAGACTCCAGTTGCCACAGTTTACCTACAAAGTGAGAATTCAGCACTGCTGCCTCATGTTCATTGGAAAATAAGATACCATGTCTCCCAGGTCACATAGATGCAGACCAGTTTTGATGCTCTCACTATAGAGGAAGCTAAAGCTTCGGACCACAACATACAGTTTAAGTGCCCAAACTCAGAGGCAGTTTCTCAATATGTCTTTAGGCCTGCAGAGCTCCATGTTTGTGGAGTGTTTACCCTGTCCCTTACTTTTGGAAACTCCTCTACCACCTCCAAGCTTGTGAACACCGAGAATATTCCATTCCAGATATGTATTCACAGATTTTCTAACTCTTCTCCTCTAATTGTGTCTTATTAGGGGAGAAGGTAATGTCAAGGCATTGTTCTGAATGAGAGTGGGAAGATTTTTGTATCACACATATTTGCAAACACAATGGGTTTATTTTCCTATTTTCTATTCGAAATACTGAATCTCTGACACTAATCCATAACCTACTAGACTCTGACTACTAATCCTAATATGATGGAGAATAGTAACCCTAACAGAATGGAAATACAAACAGTTCAGAGAAGGCATGGTGTATACTTGGACTTCCCTTTTGCATTATATGGGGTTGGAGTTATAAATATAGTCAATGTTTATTGAAATATTTCTCCATGTGTTTTTAACGTTAACAAATATGTGAATTCCTCTCCCCTTTCTCTGTCACCTATTCAGCACATGTATTTTTATATGCTCATATAGAATACTACCTGGTATCACACAGACTTTCTTCTGAGGTGGCTGACTTGGCAGATACAAATTGTGAGAAGAGATCACTCCTCCTAAACCCTTTTGGAACTGAAATTTCAACCTATGGGTGAGCCTCCTAGTTGAACAACATTATACATAAATCCATTTTCAGTAAAATGTATTTTTTTGGATATGTGAAGGATATATATTTCATTTTGAATTTCGATTGGCATATATATTGCTACTTTTTAATGTCTGTGAGTGTGTTTCTGTGTGTGTATATATATATATATATATATATATATATATATATATATATATATCACTCTCCAGATTTTTCAAAATATGAAATATATGTGTCTTATTATACACTCCCTAAAATCATTCATATTCACGTATGTGGATTTATAATCAACTTTTCACAAGATTATTCTCAGAAATTCAGATTATTCATTCACCTGAAATACATATTTGTTTCCTAATACTGAAAACTAACTTCAGTAAATGCTGCATACAAAGCATAATATTTCATCATTGCCTGATGGCCTCGAATAGAGTGCATCACACCCAGTGTAACGCGCCACTGCACAGGTGAATAACGAGATAGAACCACAAAAAACTATCTTGTTAAGAACTTACAGCAAAATGGGGGTGCACCAAAACCTATAAGAAAGATTTTTAGCACTGAGATCTGGTAATTGGGTCTGAAAAACGAGCCAAATGTGCAACCGGAGATCCGGTCTGACTGATCCTCAAAACAATAGAGTGTCTGGGTTCCAATAGACACCCTCCACACCCAACAAATGACAGTCCCAGAATACAGATTGAACTGCAGAGAAGCATCACTCAGGGGAAATCTAGTCTAGCAGGAGAAACCAGGACTAGCAGGAGAAACCAGGGGACTAGAAGCCAGGCTCTTGTGACTGGGAAGCTGGAGAACACAGAAGCGCAGGTGACAGTCCACCTGCTGTCCGCGTGACTGGGCGTCTGGAGAACACCGGCGCGCAGGAGACCGACTGCGCCACTGGGTGGCTAGTGATTGCCCACCCGCCAGTGACCTAGAGCTGAAACCAACTGGAGACAGTCCAGTTCCATCCCCGTATTCGAACATTTCGGCAAGGAGCCTGGGCCCGCCAAAGCAGAGGGGTGACGTCACTGGAGCTCGGCCTTCGGAATTCCCTACAAGTGGAATCCACTTTAGCAGGCATAGTCTACCAACACAAAGGAGAGACAACAGAGATACACAACACCGAAACAAATCTATAGAATAAAACAGAAACACAGCAATCAAATAGAGCTGGAAAGTAACATGAGCATCATGAAAAAACAAGGGAAAGAAAGGAGTACAAACAATGCAGGACAACTTAATTCTACAGGAGGACCTAGAAGCATCAGAAACAGAGATAGGGAAAGAACTTAAGGCATTCCTAACTCAGATGGAAAGGAATATTAGAGAAGACATGAGGCAGCAAGTCCAAGCAATAAAAGTATATTTTGAAAATGAATTAAACAAACAAACTCAAATGGCAAACAACGAGCTTTACCAGGAGATAGAGATCTTAAAAGAAATCAAACAGTAATACTAGAAATGCAGGAAAGTATTAACCAAATTAAAAACTCAAACGAGAATATTACAAATAGACTAGATCAAGCAGAAGTCAGAATATCAGATAATGAAGACAAAGTTTATCAACTTGAAAAGAATATAATCAACACAGAAAAGAGGCTTAAATCCCACTAGCAATCTATTCAAGAGATATTGGATGTCATAAAAAATGAGAGTCATTGGGATAGAAGAAGGCATAGAGATTCAAACCAAAGGAATGGAGAACATATTAAATAAAATAATTCTAGAAAACATCCCAGAGATGAAAGATGGATCGGATTGTCAAATCCTGGAAGCCTACAGGACCCCAAACATTCAAAATCATAATAGACAAACTCCAAGACATATAATTATGAAGATAGCCAACATACAGAACAAGGAGAGAATATTAAACACTATAAGAGAAAGGAGGCAGATTACATTCAGGGGAAAACCAATTAGGTTAATGACTGATTTTTCATCACAGACTTTGAAAGCGAGAAGATCCTTGAACAATGTATTTCAAATGCTGAAAAATAATGGATTCCAACCAAGAATACTGTATCCAGCAAAATTAAGGTTCAGATTTGAAAACGAAATTAAAGTCTTTCACAATAAACAAAAGCTAAAAGAATTCGCAGCCAGAAAACCAGCACTGCAAAGCATTTTGAGCAAAATACTACAAGAAGAGGAATTGATAAATAGTGCCGAAAACTAACAGCAGGAGGTATCTCAGTAAAGGGGGAGGAAAATAACCAAAAAAGTAAAAACTAGCCAAACTAAAACATAATAAATAAATAAACATGATTGGAAGAACAAATCATATTTCAATTGTAACCTTAAATGTTAATGGATTATATTCACCAATCAAGAGAATGGGCTAGTAACCTGGATCAAAAAAAAATAAATCCAACAATATGCTGCCTTAAGGAGACTCATATGATAGGAAAAGACATACACAGGGTGAAGGTAAAAGGTTGGGAAAAATCATACCACTCACATGGCCCTCAGAAGCAAGAAGGAGTGGCCATACTCATGTGGAATAAAATCAACTTCAAACCTAAGTTAATCAAAAGGGATAAAGAAGGACACTATATTCTGTTAAAAGAAACCATCCACCAACAAGACATAACAATTATGAATTTGTATGCACCAAGCAATGGAGCTGCAATGTTCATAAAACAAACTCTCCTCAAGTTCAATAGCCAAATAGACTACAACACAATAATTATGGGTGACTTCAAGACACCACTCTCGGCATTAGACAGATTCTCTAGACAAGAACTGAATAAAGAAACTATCAAACTCAACAGCACAATTTGTAACCTAGACTTGAACGACATATATAGAATATATCAGCCATCATCAAGTGGATACACGTTCTTCTCAGTTTCACATGGATCCTACTTAAAGATAGACCATATATTATGCCATAGGGCAATTCTTAGTAAATATAAAAGCATGGAGATTATACCATGCACTATATCTGATAATAATGGAATGAAACTGGAAATCAATGATGAAAGAAGTAAGGAAAAATCCTACATCACATGGAAAATGAACAACATGCTACTGAATGATCAATGGGTTACAGAAGACATAATGGAGGAGATAAAAAAAATTCTTAGAGACAAATGACAATACAGACACAACATACCAGAATCGATGGGACACAATGAAAGCAGTTTAAGAGGGAATTTCATTTCTTGGAGTTCTTTCCTCAAAAAAAGAAAAAAATCAACAAATAAATGAACTCACACTACACCTCAAATACCTAGAAAAGGAAGAGCAAAACAACAGCAAATGTAGTAGAAGACAAGAAATAATTAAATTTAGAGCAGAAATCAACAAAATTGAAACAAAAAAAAATTAAAAAATTTGATAAAACTAAAAGTTGGTTCTTTGAAAAAATAAATAAGATTGACAGGCCCACAGCCATGCTAATGAAGAGAAGAAGAGAGAGAACTCAAATTACTAACATACGGGATGAAACAGGCAATATCACAACAGACACTACAGAAATACAGAAGATAATTAGAAAGTATTTTGAAACACTATATTCCAATAAAATAGAAGATAGTGAAGATATCGATGAATTTTTTAAGTCATAAGATCTGCCCAGATTGAGTCAGGAAGACACACGCAATTTAAACAGACCAATAACAAAGGAAGAAATGAAAGAAGCCATCAAAAACTACCAACCAAAAGAAGCCATGGACCGGATGGGTATACAGCGGAGTTCTACAAAACCTTTAAAGAAGAATTAATACCAATATTTTTCAAGCTATTTCAAGAAAAACAAAAAGAAGGAGCTTTTCCAAATTTATTCTATGAGGATAAATCACCCTGATCCTGAAACCAGACAAAGACACTTCAAAGAAAGAAAACTACAGACCAATATCTCTAATGAACTTCGATGCAAAACTTGTCAATAAAATCCTGGCGAATCGAATACAAAAGCATATCAAAAAAATTGTGCACCATGATCAAGTAAGATTCATCCGTGGGATGCAAGGCTTGTTCAATATACGGAAATCAATAAATGCCATTCACCACATCAATAGACATAAAGACAAGAACCATATGATCATCTCAATAGATGCAGAAAAAACATTTGACAAAGTTCAGCATCACTTTATGTTCAAAACACTAGAAAAACTAGGGATAACAGGAACTTACCTCAACATTGTAAAAGCTATATATGCTAAACCTCAGGCTAGCATCATCCTGAATGTGGAAAAACTGAAGGCATTCCCTCTAAAATCTGGAACAAAACAGGGATGCCCTCTATCACCACTTCTATTCAATTTAGTTCTTGAAATACTAGCCAGAACAATTAGACAGACAAAAAAAATTAAAGGCATAAAAATAGGAAAAGAAGTATTTAAATTATCGCTATTTGCAGATGTCATGAAAATATATTTAACAGACCCCAAAGGGTCTACAATGAAACGGCTAGAGTTAATAAATGAATTCAGCAAAGTGGCAGAATATAAAATTAACACGCATAAATGAAAGGCATTCCTGTATGTCAGCAACACAACTTCTGAAATGGAAATGAGGAAAACCACTCCATTCACAATATCCTCAAATAAAATAAGATACTTGGGAATCAACCTAACAAAAGACGTGAAAGTTTTATATACTGAAAACTACAGAACCCTAAAGAGAGAGAGAGAAGAAGATCTTAGAAGATGGAAAAACAAAAGACCCAGAATAGCAAAAGCAACTCTAAACAGAAAATATGAATCTGGAGGTATAGTGATACCAGAGTTCAAACTGTACTAAAAGCAATAGTAACAAAAACAGCGTGGTACTAGTAACAAAATAGGCAGGTGGAACAATGGTACAGAATAGAGGACACAGAAACCAATCCTCAAAATTACAACTTTCTTATATTTGAAAAAGGGGCTAAAAGCATGCAATGGAAGTAGGATAGCATCTTCAAACAATGGGGTAGGGAAAATTGGGGAAAGGTGGGGCAAGGGAGAGAAGTGAACAACAGCAGATGAGGTAGAGAAAGAAGATGGGAGGGGATGGGAGGGGGTATAGTAGGGGATAGTAGGGGATAGGAAATGTAGCAGAATACAACAGTCACTAATATGACATCATGTAAAAATGTGAATGTGTAACCGATGTGATTCTGCAACTCGTATTTGGGGAAAATTGGGAGTTCATAACCCAATTGAGTCAAATGTATGAAAGATGATATAGGATGAGCTTTGTAATGTTTTGAACAACCAATAAAAAATAAATAAATAAAGGTTTAAAGTTGAGTGGGAAGAAATCAGCTAAAAAAGAGTTGAGATGCATTCATTTTGCTAAGCAGAAACTTTGTTTTGTGTACTTGTAACTATCACAAATTTATTTTACCAGAAAACTGGCTTTTAAAAATGCACATAATTGAGATTAAAGGATAATCCACTTACCTTCAAGAAAAACTCATAGCATTTCCTATATTTTTCATATTTTATTTTTTTGTGAATATTTTGTCATGGACCAGGTCTAGACTTAGGCTATTCTTCCAGAATACTACCTCATCTGACAAGTTGGTACAATGTGTTGGATTGTTCTTTTCATCTTTTATTTAATAGTTTCTAGATGATAATGTGTATTTTTCCATATGTTTGTTTGGACATACATACCCAACTATATCTTTGCATTTTCTGTTTTACTGGGGAAGAGACTCATCAAAAGCTCTTTATTATATGTATCAACAATCAAACATTTAGAGCATGCAATTATACATAATTTTGCATGAAAATATTTTTGTACCATTTTTATAAAGATTTAGAATTATTAATACTGTCCCTACTGTAATTAGTAACTCCTTACAAAAAGAATTAATCAATTGACTTTATATCAATTATGAATATGAAAATTACTAAAATAAGTATTTGGCAATTAATATGCAATTGATAGAAAGTGAAATCACAAGAAAGCCATTTAAAATGTCAGTGCATATGGTCCTTAAATAATAGGTTGTTCAAAAAAAAATTCTCTAATTCAAAAGAGTTAATATGCCATATTACAGCTAAATGTGATATAAAAACCTTAAATTATCAGTATTGATAAATAAGAATGATACCTGTTTACTTAAATATGTTTATTTGATTTTCACTGTAAGATGTTAATTCTGGAAGACTTGAGAATTAAGAAAGACTTGGTCTATATTATTTCTAACAGGCTAATCAAAGTACTTTTAAATATATATGTATATATATATATATATATATATATATATATATATATATATGTAACACATATGCATGAATATAGATACATATGCATAATAAATGTATTGTAATATATTTATCAGGTGGTTATAATTTTTAAATTTTCTCAAGAAAAGAATGACTATAAAAAACAGTTTTAAATGTAAATTTCATAGCATAGTACTGTTTGTAATGCTATGAGAGAAAAATACTTATGGAGGGAAAATGAAAAAGGAAGAGAGAGAAGGGGGAAAATGAGGAAGAAAGTGAGTAAAGAAGAGGGAGAGGAGTGTTTGATGAAAAGATAAAAGTGGAGGGGCTGGGTTTGTGACTCAGTGTTAACATGCTTGTCTAGCATGTGTGAGGCAGTGGGTTATATTCTCAGCACCACATACGAATAAATAAAATGAAGGTCTATCAACAACTGAAAAAATAAAAAAAGGAGAAATATTACCAAAATTCCAAGATTTTATGAATGTTAAATACAAAAAATTATGTTGCATAGCCTTATGTAAATTCTAGACTCCCCAAAATAATCATTAAATGCTAGATTATTAGTGTTATAACTAAAAATCCATTGCTCTTTCTTCTACATTCTGTGGCATGCTAGTGCTAAAATAAATTGTATTATAACACCAAAATAAAATTCTAATATTTATACAGTAACTGACCCAGTTTAACATCAATGCAAGAAGATTCCTATGTGATATAATGTGTATTTTGACGTTCATTTTTATTCAACACTGGTACATTACTATTTCTCCAGTTAATGCACATCATAGGATGTATATTTCATCCACAATTTAGCAAATATATACACATTTGTTTTGCTTTCAATCACTTTTGCTTCAGAACACATGTATTCCTCCATGTTTCTTGACTTCTCTTTTTGTGACACTTCTTTCCAAACACATTATTTTCGATTTCCATTATCACTTTTGAAGCAAAACTGACACACCCGTCATGATAAAACATAACACTAATATTACCATTAGATGTAAAACTGGTTTAAATGAATGATTGTACATCAATATAAGATTTGTTGTATACTTTCAGATATCAATTCAATCCATTATTCAAAGTGAAACCAATTATATCATTTATTCACAGTATGGTCTATTCATGCATTGTCTATATATTGATAGACACATGGTACACCTCTGTGTACTCCCAACAATAATTTCTATATCTTCAAAATATTGCTCCCAGAAATGGTGGAAAAAATATGCATGTCAACTGATCTACATATACATTTTATCACAGTAATATTCTGGACACAAAATGCAAAGGTCACACTTATGACTGTCCCAAAGCCTAAATGGAAAGTGAACATGGATTACTAAAAACATCCATGTCCAGGTTGCCTAATGCTCTCAAATGTCAATCCTATTGGTGATTACATATGTGTTTCTTCCTAAGACTACATTTTCAATCTCACCCTGTTGAAACTGTCTAAACCTCTCACTCATTTTATAATTTGCCTGATTTCCTACTCTCTATTCACATCTGCTTTCCTACTTTTTTCCCCAGTTCATCATTGTGACTGACTCTTCACATGTGCTGACATTTATATTCAATCTCTACCAGAAACCCTATTGCTAAAGAACTTTTGGTCCATATTCTATACTCAATCTTCTTCGTAATCCTACCGACTATATTCCTAATCCTAGCAAAAATCCCTTTTTTAACTGGATGCTCTCTTCTACATTCAATCATCGAAGGTACAAGGATCTATGCCATTGCATATCAATTTATCTGAGACATATGTGCAGAACATAATTCAAAGCTAAGTATCCCACTCAAAGGCCAAATTCCCTTCTAGGATTCAAATCTTACCTAGATTTATATTTCAATACTTATATTTCACCTATATTTTCATGTAAATATCGCAGGTTTCCAATAACATTGTTCATCAAGCAGAATGATTCCTAACCCATATTGAACATGTTATTAATCCTAACCATACACTGTTCCTCAATCTAACTTTACAGAAGAGCAGAGACAGAGTTGGTATTACAATACAGGAATGTATGGATCTTCCACCTGCTGAGAACCTCAAAGGTCCATGTAGAAATAATCCCTGGAGAATGTGTAGGATGCTATGAACGACCTGAGAGGGCAAAAGTCATCTTCCATGGCAAAAAAACATGGTCAGGATAAAGGGTTGTGTCTTAATCAGAATCTCTCTTCTTAATGTAGAGAAGATGGACCAAACCAAGCCTCTGTGGAGAGCTGTTCCCCAGTACCTATGGTTGATATACCATTCTAACTTATGAAAATGTCAGAGGAAGTAGGTGCAGCCTCCATCTCATGGGACCCTTGGAAGCATCTGTTAGGACAAAGTGGTTGCCAAGGCTGTGACCTCATTCAGTTCCTGAAGGAAGTGACCTACCTCACTTTCTTGGTGATGGAATCTCTGAACTTGGGATCCAGGAAACCAGGCACACAGAGCCAGTCCCAGTACCAGTCCCAGTGGTCTCACTTGTTTGGATTTACCAAGGACAGAGTCAGTCTTTCTTGGTACCTACTGATGTGAGGATGGCCAAATGCCAGAAAAGCTCTGAAGAGGGGCCCTTCCTGAGAAAGCAGAAAGTGGCTCACCAATGGATCCTCACAACTTCACAGAGTTGGCCAAAGAAAACAGATCTGAGACAAGGCAGGCCATTTTGGGGTAACATAGTATGGCCCACCATTCAGAGGACACACTGTATAGTCACAGACCTACTTGGGGAAAGGAGGTGCCTTTGTGGGTGTGGGTGTGAGTTTTTGGTTCTGTCTCATTTTCTGAGAATAGGTGGAAAAGGCGGGTTTTTTTTGGTTTGGTGTGGACTCTTTATAGTAGGTCGTTTGACAAGGTGAGTGTTTCTTTATCTATGTATTCCACTGTGTCCATGGTTGAAGACATTAGAAAAGAGAATGCATCAAGGATGTGTCCTGTCTATTAGGAAGCTTCCCAGCATTCATCTGCCCGATTTATTAATGGACTGTGGCTTGTCTTATAGATGTGCAACACCTACTAAATTCCTAAGTTCAGGTTTTCTTCCTAAATTCTGGCCACTCTCCAAAATAGTCTTATGGATTTGTGTCCAAGATATGTACCCCTCCAAGCTCTGTGACATGGCCATGTACTGGATAGCTGAAGGAAATGGGAGCATCTCAGAAAACACAGATATCAGTGTGACCAGTAATGTCTCAGTGGAAAAACCCTTCTTTTGGCCTTTTGCTTACCTATTGATCTGTTGACCTGAATGTCAGGAGGTCTTTGCCTCAGTCCACCCATTTGGGAAGACTGATGAAAACTGTTTTCAAATGGAAATGCATGCACATCACCTGTCGCTCTTTGTTTAATTGCTTAGGATAAGGATGTGTCTGATTCAGCCTCTTGGCCCTGTGTGATGCTGTGGCTTAGATTCTCAGCACCTCATGGATCTAAAGAAAGATTCCATGTGTGTATCCAAAACAAAAATGGTAAAAAACCACGCTGACTTTAGGAAAATAAGTGGCAAGGGAGCTCTTTTGAACACTGTCTTGGGCTGCGCCCCTCATGGAAAACTCCAGCAAGAGGTTATGATTAGTGTCTATATGGAAGAGGATGAGGGCCTTGTGGGAGTGTTTTGGTTTTAATTGTGTTTATTTGTGTGGTGGTTGGAAGTGATGACTGGGTCCACCTGGGCTTGAACTCTGGTGTGATACCCTTAGAGACTGAGGTCTAGAACTGACGTCAGAGAAGTATTGCCATGAATTGTGTTGGGGTTTTAGGAGGCCATGCATGAGAGTCGCTCTTGGAAACTGAGATCTTGGACCAGGGTAGCTTTCCACAGAACACTGGGAATATCAGCCAGGATATCACATGATTTCATTCTGAAAGACTTGGCAGCAATAGTTGAGAGTCAAAACTCACATGGACCTCATATTGTAGACCTCAATGGGCCTGGCTTCATGTGACTTTTTGGTCACTCTTTGGGAAGACTTTCCTCTGAGAGTTCTCCAGAACTTTCATTGAAATAAACTTCCTCAACATTTAATGGTTCCTGAATAAATTTAAACCCACAGTGCCTCCAACTTCATCCTTTAAAAATGGCTAGATAAGTACCATGACATTTTTTAAATTCCCATGACCAGATGGCACTGGAGTAACTTTGGATCTTATGCTGTTGATCATGAGTGTACAAGACAGTGCCTTGATTGACTTGGTTTCATGAGAATGGTGTAGAACAGAGATGCCAGTAATTTGGAGACTGCTGAGTTGGGGCCTAGAGCAGTGATGTGCAGGTGTGTGATAAAACATCTGTGTTGGGGCCATGTGGATCTGCCATTGGCTTCCAAATGGCTTGTGACTGACATGCTGCAGCCAGCAGACCCTTATATGTAAAGGCATCTTGTTATATGGAGATTTTTCAGGGCAATGTTCAGAATCAAGTTGCTATGGTCAAGGGGGCAAGCATGTGCGATAGAAGCCTGGTTGGTGCATTTATATGCAGACCCTGACACACCACATGTGACAGAAATCCCTCCAGCACTGTGCCCCAGTTGAAATCCTTGTATTTCAAGAAGCAAATACCAAACTCCAAGTGCAGCAGCAAGATACACCACGAAAACTGGAGGATTACCAACTGGGTTCACAGTCCAAACAGGGAGACACTTAGCCCCAAGTTGCCACAGTTTACCTACAAAGAGAGAATTCAGAACTGCTGCCACATGTTCATTAGGAAAATAAGAAACAACATCCTCCAGGTCACATAGATGAAGACCCAGCTTTGATGGTCTCACTACAAAGAAAGCTAAAGCTTCTGACAACAACGTATATTTCAAGTGCCCAACCTCAGAGGCAGTTTCTCAAGAAGTCTTTAGGCAAGCAGAGCTCCATGTTTCTGGAGTGTTTACCCTTTCCCTTACTTTTGGAAACTCCTCTACCACCTTCAAGGTTGTGAACTCCTGAGCATTTTCCATTCCAGATATGTATTAACAGATTTTCTAATTCTTCTCCTCTAATTGTGTCTTACTTGGGGCGAAGGTAATGTCAAGGCATTTTTCTGGATGAGAGTGGAAAGATTTTTGTTTAGCATATGTTTGCATACACATTGGATTCATTTTCCTATTTTCCATTTGAAATACTGAATCCCTGACACTAACCCATACTGTACTAGAATCTGACTACTAATCCTAATATGATGGAGAAAAAGAATCCTAACAGAAAAGAAATAGAAGCTGTTCAGAGAAGGCATGGTATATATTTGGACTTGCCTTTTGCAAGTAGGTGTTATAATTCTAGTCAATTTTTAATTGAAATAGTCCTCCATGTGTTTTTAAAGTTAACAAATATGTGAATTCCTGTCTCCCTTTCACTGTAGACTATTCAGCACATCTATTTTATATGCACATAAAGAATCCTACCTTTTATCACGTGTATATTTTTGTGCGGTAGCTGATTTGGCAGATACAAATTTTGAGAAGAGATCACTCTTCCTAGATGCTGTTGGAACTGAAAATTGAACCTATGGGTGAGCTTCCTAGGAGAACAACATTATACATAAATCCCTGTTAAGTAAATTGAATATTTTTAGATCTGTGAATGATGTATATTTCATGGTGAATTTGGATTGGCATATATGTTGCTACATTTTAAAATTTGTGTGTGTGTGTGTGTGTATACACACATACACACTCTCCAGATTTTTCAAAATATGAAATATATGTGTCTTATTTACACTCCCTAAATTCATTCATGTTCAAGTATGTGGATTTATAATCAACTTTTCACAAGATTATTTTCAGAAATATTCATCCACCTGAAATTCATATTTGTTTTCTATTACTGAAAACTAACTTCAGTGAATGGTGCATACGTATCCTGTTGATAGTCACAGCCGAAGGGGCCACAGCAAACTTCCAGGTGCCAGCAAACTTTCAGCTGCAGGCTGATGATTGGCTCACAGCGGCCTTAGCAACTTCTAGCTCATTGTCTCCTCTGTGGTGATGCTCATTGGAGATGCTCATTGAGATGTTTCCCCGCCTTTCAGACTTCCAGCTTATGATTGGCTCACAGCAGCCCCAGCAACATCTAGCTGATTGGCTCCTCTGCGGTGATGCTTATTGGGCTGTTTCCCTGCCCATTCAGACCATGGAGCTGCTCATTGGGGGACTTTTTTGGCTCTGCCCACGTGACCCAGCCAATCTGCCTCAAGAGCAGGAGGATTGTGAGAAGTGGATAGAGGCTTTTGTGGGAGGGAGAGGCTTTTGGGAAGCTGGTGTTGGGAGTTGGGGTTCTGAGAATTTTTCCTGAGAGGCTGTTTTGCTTGGCGTGTGTGGTTCTAAAAATAAAGTTAGTTTCTTTTGACAAGTGGATTCTGATTGTTCCCAGCCAGACAGCGGCATTTGGTGGCTCATATGGGGAGCGACTGAGGGTAACTGATAAGGTAAACTGCTCGCTCTTGAGGGCAGGGCGAGAGGATGGGTAGCCATTTTATGATTCCTATTTTGTTTTAAGTTGCCTGTCCCTGGAGATGAGTGAGATGGAAGAAAAACTGCTCACATCTGAGGAAAAACTATTTGTGTCTGAGGAACATATAGGGAGAAAGGCTATAATAATTTTTTGTTGTTCCATTTTTATTTCGTTCTATCTCTTTTTTTGTTTGGTGTTATCTTGTTGGTTTGTATTATAGTAGAAATATGGGATCAAAAATTAGTAAAAAACAAACCAAAAAAGTGTTAAGTAAATTGTTAGAGGAAGGAGGCATCCCAGTAAAATCAAGAGCAGTCATGGCAATTGTTGATACAATACAAAAATGTAGACCATGGCTTTTTAAGGAGGAGTTGTTAAATATATCACAATGGAACCATCATGGTGCAGATTTAAAAAGAATAGAAAAGAAAAGCCCAGGGATTCTGCCAGTTGGCACATTGCCATTGTGGACATTCATATCTTGTTTGCTTAGTTCAAAGCCTTCAGTTCAGTCAATGGTAGAGGAAGAAGAAGACATATTGATTCAAGTAAAACAGAAGGTGTCTCAAGTTAGTCAGACAGAAGAAAAAATTCAAGTAAAAGAGAAGGTCTCTCGAGCTAGTCAGATAGAGGAAACTATTCAAGTAAAAGAGAACGTCTCTCGAACTAGTCAGACAGAGGAAAAAATTCAAGTAAAAGAGAAGGCCTCTAAAGCTAGTTAGACAGAGAAAGAAAGTGTAAAACAGTAAAAAACATCAGGGGAAATTTACAACAGGAGACTGCTACTAACACCTTTCTATCACCAGATGACATAAGTGTCCAACTAACAAGGCCACTTTCTTATGCTGGGAGGCCCCCAACTCCCGCAGTTGATAGTTAGGATCCTGAGACAAGATCTCAAATATTAACATGCCCTGTATTTGAGGGAGGAGGGCAGCGTGTTTACCATGCTTTAAATTTCAAAACAGTGAAGCAGCTAAAAGAGGCTGTAACAACCTATCGTCCTCAAGCACCCTTCAATGTAATCATGGTCGAATCCATTAACAACTTGAACATGAAGCCAGTGGATTGGGCTAATATGTGTAATGTTGTGCTAAATGGAGGACAATGCATGTTATGGAAGGTTGCCAATGAGGAATGTTGAAAGGAGACAGCTAGGCGAAATGCAGGAGCTGGTTATCCTCAGAGAAATATAGATATGTTGTTAGGAAAGGGACCTTATGAAGATCAGCCGCAGCAAATTGCATATGATCATGGTGTATGTGCAGAAATTGGTGTAGATGCAATTAAGGCATGGAAGACTTTACAAGAACATGGAGGTTTACAAGGTCAATTATCTAAGGTAATACAAGGAGCTAATGAACCTTATGCTGAATTTGTAGATAGGCTTATTCAAAGAGCTAACAGAGTTTTTGGGAATACAGAACAAGCAATGCCATTACTAAAACAACTGGCTTATGAGCAAGCGAATCGTTGTTGCAGAGATATCATTAGACCATGGAAAAATGAAGATTTAAACACATTGATTTAATTATGTAGAGACATTAATGAACAAGAGCAAGTCATGGCAGCTGCAGTAAAACAGGCTTTAGTTGCCAGATACATTAATGAACAAGGGCAAATTGTGGCAGCTACAGTAAAACAGGCTTTAGATGCCAGACCAAGAACATGGTACCAATGTGAAGAAACAGGACATTTTAAAAGGAATTGGCCCATAGAAGGAGGGTTTAACAATATTAGTTATCAAAGGAGTAGAATACCAGGTATTTGGCCACAATGCCATAGAGGGAGACATTGGGCTAATGAGTGCTGTTCTCAAACCACCATAGAGGGTACTCAATTATCAAAAAATGAACAAGGACCAGGTGTTTATCCACGATATCATGGAGAAAGGCATTGGGCTCAATTGCCAAATAAATGGACAGGGGGTTTCAATGCTCCGGGGCCCCAAACCACAAATATACAGAGCACTGGAGGAACCCAGCAACCCCAACAGGGTAGTGCCCAGGACACATTGTCCATCAGATCCCTCATCAGACAAACCAGAGGGAGCACAGTGTTGGACATCTGTGCCTCTGCCAGATCAGTACTAACTCCAGAGATGGGAGTTCAAATCATTCCCACAGGGGTAAAAGGACCTCTTCCCAAAGGAACCATGGGCTTATTATTGGGATGCAGCTCTTCTACTCTAAAAGAACTTATGATAAGTCCTGGGGTGATTGATCCCGATTATGAAGGTGAAATAAAAATTATAGCCAGTTCTCCAAAGGACATATCAGTAATTTCACAAGGAGATAGAATAGCACAGTTACTAATAATACCCAGCCTATATGATAAATTTTCCAGTCGTACTGTAGAAAGATGTTCCAAGGGATTAGGCTCCACAGGTGTAGATTTGGCTATGCTTTCTTTAAATTTAGATTCTCGCCCCATGCTAAAACTAAATATTCAAGGGCATGAATTGAATGGGCTACTGGATACAGGTGCAGACATTAGCATCATCTCTCGTCAAGAATGGCAAAAACATTGGCCATTACAACAAGCCACTCAAACGCTTCGAGGCCTATAAGTGGCGACTAATCCCCATAGAAGTAAAATGGTATTAGATAGGAATGATCCTAAAGGATGTGAAGGAACTATACAGCCATATGAATTGGATCATCTTCCCATAAATTTATGGGGACGAGATGTCCTAGATCAATTAGGTTTGACATTAACAAATAACATCAACCAAAATGCAGCCACTATTATGACTGGACAAGGTTTTAGGAAAGAAAAAAGATTAGAAAAACAAGAATAAGTCATAGCAGCACCAATACAAATAGATCAAGGAACAGAGAGACATGGGTTGGATTTTCAGAAAGGGCCACTGAGACAATAAAAATTACCTGAAAATCAGAAAGACAGTATGGGTTCCTCAGTGGCCCCTGACTGAAGAAAAGATACAAGCAGTCCATGACCTGGTAAAACAACAATTAGCAGAAGGACATATACAACCGACTGTATATCCCCAAAATACTCCCATTTATGTCATCAAAAAGAAATCTGGTAAATGGAGACTATTGCAAGATTTTAGAGCCATTAATAATGAGATGGTTATTATGGGACCTGCTCAATCAGGGATTCCTCAATTGTCTGCTTTGCCAATAACCTGGTATGTTTTAGTTATAGATATTAAATATTGTTTTTTTTTCAATTATAATTCATCCTAAGGATAGTCCAGGTTTTGCTTTTACTATCCCTGCACTGAATCATGAAGGTCCTGATCAGAGATATGAATGAAAAGTACTCCCTAAAGGGATGGCTAACAGCCCAACTATGTGTCATATTTATGTTAACAAAGTAATCCAGCCACTTAGAAATCAAAATTCTGAACACAAATATTTCACTATATGGATGATGTATTATTAGCACACAAAGCTAAAAACACATTGCTAGAAAGTTATGCCACACTTACAAACTTATTAAAAATTATAATGTAGAGATAGCAATAGATAAAGTACAATTAAATTTTCCAATTAATTATTTAGGAGTTCTGTTATCCTCAACCATGGTCAGTCCACCAAAAATTCAAATACGAGTAGATCAACTCAAATCACATAACGACTTTCGAAAGTTATTAGGAGACATTAATTGGATAAGGCCTTATCTAGGTATACCAACAGGAGAGTTGGGACCTTTATTTGATATCCTAAAAGGTCTATCAGATAAAAATTCACCCTGCATGTTAACACCTGAAGCAAGAAAGGCAATAAAAATCAATGAAACATATATGGAAAATATGCATTTGGATAGAATTGATATAAGTTTGCCTTTATTATTTATTGTACTACCAACAAAAAATATTCCTACAGGAGTATTTTGGCAAGAAGGTCCATTATTATGGATACATTTATCTTATTCTCCTTACACTATTCTTACTAGGTATCCTGAGGCTTTAGGATAATTAATACTCAAAGGAATTAAAGCAGCAAAGGGAGTGTTTGGAATTTCTTCCAATAAAATTTTTACTCCATATACTCTGAATCAAATTGATGAGTTAGCTAATGAGTTAAATACTTGGGCAATAATCATGGTCTAATCTAATGTTTCATTTGATAACCACTTACCATCTAACCCTTTATTTTCTTTTTGGTCATCGCATCCTGTAATTTTTCCAAAATTGAGAAGAAAAACACTTATCATGAATGGTTCAAATATATTCACTGATGTATCAAATAATGGTACAGCAGCAATAGTTATACCTGATAAAACTTATAAATTTTTAGTACCCAAACAATCAGCTCAAAAGGTAGAGCTTAATGCAGTATTACAAGCTTTTGAGATATTTAAATATTCTGTATTTAATTTATTTTCCGATAGTCAGTATATAGTTAATGCTATAGTATCCCTTAAAGTTGCTGGTAAGATTTCTCCTTTCTCTACTGTTTTCTCTTTACTTTCCAATATAAAAAGTCTAATCTGGGACAGAAAAGATCTATTCTTTATAAGACATATCAGGGCACATCCAAAAAGAAGATGATTTGACTCAAGGCCTTATCAGCTGATATCCAAAATTCCAGTTTGACTATCCTTACATCTGAGATAGAACCAGGATGCTTTTTTCATTATCTATTTTATTATTGCCCTTTCCCACATTCTATTTTGTTTTTTGAGCTCATACAGACCTAGTTTAATGTTTTGCTGATCAGTTCTATTTTTTGACAAAAGAGTTTTTGAACATTGCAATGGAGATTTCACGTGTAAAAAGTTATAAGGCCTTTACTATTAGGTTATGTGTTGTATGTATTATATTATGTGTGCACACTTGTGTTTTGTGTTATATGTTTGAATGTTCGTATGTCCATATATGATATATGATGAGCGCTCATAAAAAAAATGGATCCAAATATTTTTTTATTCACATTATTTAAATGGTTTAATTTAAATTGGGTAAAGAGCTGTTGAGGTTTGTTTTAAAATTTGAAAAAAAGGAGGTTAACAGATCTGTTTCCTTTCTTTCACCTTTCCTTTTCATTATATTTAATAATTATCTTCAAGACAATGTAAATAGTTAAGAAAATTGTTTTCTTTCAGTGCCTTCTGGAATGTTACATAATTTTTCTTTAGCCATTATTGCCAGAATTCCTATCTTCATCCCAGTGCTGGTGAAATCAAAGATAAAACCAATCTACAGCTTCTGCAATAGCCATCACTGAAATGCTTGCAGAACTTGCCTAGACACATTGAGAACTCTTCTGTATGCATTGTAAACTACCTGTTTGTGCAGCGACTTGTGGTAGTGTTCGGGTATATTTGCTGATGATGTCATCGGTGGTACAATTTTTCCAAAAGGAGCTGTCAATTGGCTTGGTGTATCTTCCTCTCTTCTGTGTGTCATTATCGTCCAGCTAATGTTTGGGGGCCATTAGAGGTGAGGCAAAGAACCTCACCACCCCCCGGTGGTACAAAGACCTCTCCACAGGTGTTGCTGTAAACTGGACCGGTAGTCAGTGATGGGTAAGATCCAATTGCAATGGTACCAACTTAACGGGTAAGGACCATATGTACTATTGGACAACCTAAGGCAGGCACTGTCCCTAAGCCACATGTGTGTTGTTTAAACAGAGAGGGGGAGATGTTGAGAGCCACATCCGAAGGGGCCCCAGCAAAATTCCAGAAGCCAGCAAACTTCCAGCTGCTGGCTGATGATTGGCTCACAGCAACATCTAGCTGATTGGCTCCTCTGCGGTGATGCTCATTGGGCTGTTTCCCTGCCCTTTCAGACCACGGAGTTGCTCATTAGGGGACTTATTTGGCTTTGCCCACATGACCTAGCCAATCGGCCTCAAGAGCAGGAGGATTGTGGGAGGTGGAGAGAGGCTTGTGTGGGAGGAAGAGGCTTTTGGGAAGCCAGTGGTGGCAGTTGGGGCTCTGAGGGTTTTTCCTGAGAGGCTGTTTTGTTTGGCGTGTGTGGTTTTAAAAATAAAGTTAGTTTCTTTTGACAAGTGGCTCCTGATTGTGCCCAGCAAGACTGCGGCATTATCCTAATATTTCTACAGTAACTGCCCCAGTTTAACAGCAATGCAAGTAGACTCTTATGGGACATGATTTGTATTTTGATGTTCATTTTTATTCAACACTGGTACATTACTATTTCTTCAGTTTATGCACATCAGAGGGTATATATTTCTTGCACAAGTTGGCAAATTTATAGGCATTTGTTTCACTTTCAATCACTTCCTGCTTCAGAACACATGCATTACTCCAGGTTTCTTAACTGGTCTATTCGTGAGACTTCTTTCCAAACATATTATTTCCGATTTTCTTTATAATTGTTTAAGCAAAACTCACACACACTTCATGATAAACCATAACTATCATTTCACAATTAGATGTATAACTGTTTGGAATGAATGATTGTATATCAATATAAGATTTCTTATATATTTTCTGATATCAATTCAATCCATGATTTAAAGTGGAACCAGTTATATTATTTATTCACAGTATGGTCTATTCATGCATTATCTATATTCATAGACACAGGGTACACCTCTTTGTACCCCCAATACTAATTTATACGTTTTCAAAATATTGCTCCCAGTAATAGAGGAAGAAATACTCATGTCACCTAATCTAAATATGCATGTTATCACAGTAATATTCTGGACGCAAAATGCAAAATTCACACGTGTGATTGTACCAAAGCCTAAATGGACACTGAACATGGATTACTAAAAACATCCATGTCCAGCTTGCATAACGCTCTCAAATGTCAATCCTATCGGTGACTACATATTTGTTTCTTCCTAATATATTCAACCTCAAAACTGTTGAAAATGTCTAATACTATCACTCACCCTGTACTTTGCCTGTTTTCCTAATGTCTCTATTGATATCGGCTTTCCTACATATTTTCCCCAGTTCATCATTGTGACTGACCCTTCACATGTGCTGACATTGATATTCACTCTCTAACCAAAACCCAATTGCTAAAGAACTTTTGGTACAAATACTAAATTCACCCTTGTTCCAAAATCTACTGACTATCTTCCTGATCCTATTGATTATCCCTGTTTGAGTGGATGTTCTCCTCTACATTCAATCATCCAAGGTACAAGTCCTATGGCATTGTATATCGACTTATCTGAGACATGTGTGCAGAACGTAATTTAAAGCTATGTATCGCAATCAATTGCCCAATGCACTTCTGAGCTTCAAATCTCACCTAGATTTCTGTTTACATACTTATATTTCACCTCTGTATTCCTATAAATATTGCAGGTTCCCAATACCATTATTCATCCCACAGAATGATTCCTAAACCAAATCGATCCTGTTATTATCCCTAACCATACACTCTTGCCTCAATCTAACATTACAAAAGAGCAGGGACAGAGTTCATCTTACAATACAGGAATGTAGGGGATCTTACACCTGCTGAGAACCTCAAATTTCTATGCAGAAATGATCCCTGGAGAAGATGTAGGCAGCTATGAAGGACCTGAGAGAGCAAAAGCCATCTTCCATGGCAAACACCCTGTGATAACGAAGGGATGTGTATGAATCAGCCTCTCTTTTCTTAATGTAGAGAAGATGGACCAAACCAGACCTGCGTGGAGAGGTGTTCCCGGGTGGCCATTGTTGATATACCATTCAAACTTGTCAAAGTGTCACAGGAAGTAGGGGCAGCCTCCATCTCATGAGACCCATGAAAGCAACTGTTAGGACAAAGTGGTTGCCAAGGCAGTGATCTCATTCAGTTCCTGAAGGAGGTGACCTACCTAACTTCGTTGGTGATGTAACTCTCTGAAATTGGGATCCAAGAAGCCAGGCACCCAGAGCCAGTCCCAGTCCCAGTCCCAGTGGTCGAACTTGTTTGGATTTACCAAGGACAGAGTCAGTCTTTCTTGGTACCTAATGATATGAGGATGGCCAAATGCCAGTAGAGCTCAGAAAAGGGGCCTTTCCCTAGCTAGCAGGTATTGGCTCAATGCTGCCTGCTGACAACTTCGTAGAGTGGGCCAAGAAGAACAGATCTGAGACAGGCCAGGCCATTTTGGGGCAACATAGTATGGCCCACCAGTCAGAGGACACTCCAGATAGTCACAGACCTACTTGGGGGAAGGAGGTGCTTTTGTGGATGTGGATGTGAGTTTGTGGTTTTGTCTCATGTTCTGAAAATAGGTAGGAATGGTGGTTTGTATGGTTTGGAGTTGACTGTTTCTAGGAAGTCGTTTGGCAAGGCGAGTGTTTCTATGTCTGTGTATCCACTGTGTTCGTGGTTGTAGTCTTTAGAAAAGAGAATGCATCAATGGAGGTTTCCTGTCTAGTTGGAAGCTTCCCAGCATTCCTCCTGCCCACTTTATAAATGGACTGTGGCTTGCCTTATGGATGGGCAACACCTACTATCTTCCTAAGGTCCTCTACACATCTTGATTTCTGGCCTCTCTCCAGAATAGGCTCATGGTTTTGTGGCCAAGATATGTACCACCTCCAAAATCTGTTACATGGCCATGTAATGGATAGCTGAAGGGAATGGGAACATCTCAGAAAACTCAGATATCAGTGTAACCAGTAAAGTCTCAGTTTAAAAACCTTGCTTTGGCCCATTTGCTTACCTATGGTTATGTTGCCCTGAATGTCAGGAAGGTATTTGCCTCAGGCCACCCCTTTCTGAAGCCTGAAGAAAACATTTTTCAAATGGAAATGAATGGGCATCACCTGTGGATCTTTGCTTAATTGCTTTGGAAAGAGATGTGTCTGAATCAGCCTCTTGGCCCTGTGTGAGGTTGGGGCTTTGATTCTCAGAAGGTGATAGATCTTAAGAAAGATCCCATGTGTGCTTGGGTGTTCTATTGCCTCCAACTCACATAAAGGATTTATACCCGACAATCAGTAGGATTAAATTGGAGAATCAGAACAGTATTAACGGCAGGCCTATTTGATCACTCCTGGTTCACAGGAAGGGTGTCTAGGTCACCCTGACTTTAGGCAAATGAGGGGCAAGGGAGTTTATTTTGGAAACTGTCTTGGGCTTCGCCCCTCATGGAAAATTCCATTCAGAGGTTACGATGAGTGTCTATATGGAAGATGATGAGGGCCATGTGGCAGTGTTTTGGTTTTAATTGTGGTCATTTGTGTGCTGGTTGGAAGAGATGACTGGGTACACCTGGACCTGAACTCTGGTGTGATTCCCCTTAGAGACTGAGTTCTGGAACTGACTTCAGGGAAGTATTGCCATTAATTTTGGTGGGATTTTAGGAGGCCACACATGAGAGTCGCCCTTGGAAACTGAGATCTAGTCTCAGGGTGTCTTTCCACAGTGCACTGGGAATCTCCACCAGGATATAAGACGATTTTATTCTGAAAGACTTGGCAACCATAGTAAAGAGTCAAAACACATATTGAACTCACATTGAGTAGACATCAATGGGTCAGGCTTCATGTGACATTTTGGCCACTCGTTGGGAAGCGTTGCCTTTTAGAGTTCTCCAGAGCTTTCATCCTCACCATTTAATGGTTCCTGAATGAATTGAAAAACCGGTGCATCCAACTTGATACTTGAAAAATGGCTAGATAAATACCATGAAATTTTTGAAATTCCCATGACCAGGTGGCACTGGAGAACCTTTGGATGTCCTGTTGCTGATCATGAGTGTACCAGACAGTGCCTTGAATCACTGGGTTTCATGAAAATGGTGTAGAACAGAGATGCCAGTAAGTTGGAATTTGCTGAGTAGTGGGCCTAGAACAGTGGTGGGCAGGTGTGTGATTAAACATCTGTGTTGGTGTCATGTGGATTGGCCATTGGCTTCCAAATGGCTTTTGACTGACATGGTGCAGCCAGCAGACCCTTGCATGTAAAGGCATCTTGTTATATGGAGAGGTTTCAGGGCAATGTTCAGAATCAAGTTGCTAGGGACAAGGGGGAAGTCTATGTTGGATATAAGACTGGTTGGTGCATTCTCCTGGCAGACCCTGACCCACCACACATGACAGAACTCCCTCCAGCACTGTGTCCCAGTTGAACTACTTGTATTTCGTGAAGCAAACACCAAACTCCCATTGCAGCAGCTAGAAAGACCATGAAAAATGGAGGATGACCACATGGCTTCAGAGTCCACACAGGAAGACACTTAGCCCCCATTGGCCACAGTTTACATACAAAGAGAGAATTCTGCACTACTGCCTCATGTTCATTAAAGAATAAGAAAACATGTGCTCCAGGTTACATAGATGCAGACCCAGCTTTGATGGTCTCACTGCAAAGGAAGCTAAAGCTCCTGACTACAACATATATATCCAGTGCCCAAACTCAGAGGCAGTTTCTCATAAGTCTTCCGGTCAGCAGAGCACCATGTTTGTGAAGTGTTTACCCTGTCCCTTACTTTTGGAAACTCTTCTACCACCCCCAAAGTTGTGAACTCCTGAGCATATTCCATTCCAGATAAGTATTTATAGATTTTCTAACTCTTCTCCTCTAATTGTGTCTAACTTGGGGCGAAGGTAATGTCAAGGCATTGTTCTTGATGAGAGTGGGATGATTATTTTAGCACATATTTGCATAAACATTGGATTGATTTTCCTAATTTTCATTCGAAATACTGAATCACTCCCACTAACCCATACCCTACTAGACTCTATATTCTGACTCCTAATCCTAATATAATGGAGAAAAATAACCCAAAATGAATAGACATACAAGCATTTCAGAGGAGGCATGGTGTATAATTGGACTTGCCTTTTGCATTATGTAGAATTGGAGTTATAAATCTAGTCAATTTTTTGTTGAAATAGTTCTCCATGTGTTTTTTTAACTTTTGTTGTTTGTTGTTCAAAACATTATATAGTTCTTGATATATCATATTTCACACTTTGATTCAAGTGAGTTATGAACTCCCATTTTTATCCAGTATATAGTTTGCAAAATCATATCAGTTACGCATCCATTGATTTACATATTGCCATACTAGTGTCTGTTGTATTTTGCTGCCTTTCCTATCCTCTACTATCCCCCCTCCCCTCCCCTCCCCTCCCATCTTCTCTCTCTACCCCCTATACTGTAATTTATTTTTCCCCCTTGTATTTTTCCCTTTCCCCTCACTTCCTCTTGTCCGTAATTTTGTATAACCCTGAGGGTTTTCTTCCATTTCCATGTAATTTCCCTTCTCTCTCCCTTTCCCTCCTACCTCTCATCCCAGTTTAATGTTAATCTTCTTCTCATGCTCTTTATCCCTACTCTGTTCTTAGTTACTCTCCTTATATCAAAGAAGACATTTGGCATTTGATTTTTAGGGATTGGCTTCCTTCACTTAGCATAATCTGCTCTAATGCCATTCATTTCCCTGCAAATTCTATGATTTTGTCATTTTTTAATGCTGAGTTAAACTCCATTGTGGCCTCTGGCGTGCGCCCAGGTTTCCGTTCCTGTCTTCCTGTTTGTTAATTTCTGGCCTATTTATTGTTGTGACCAGGACCTTAGTCAATGCCTTAGTCTGTCTTTTGCATCTCTCATCTTCCCTTTGCTCCCTTTCTTTCTCTTTGTTTCTCTCATATAGTATACTTTCTCGGCTTCTCTGACTAAATCTCCCAAAGTCATATCTTGTGATCCCTCTAAGAGTTGTAACTTTCTTTTAATATCCAGGGCAGCTTGCCCAATGAAGGCCATCATGACAGATGCCTTTTGATCCTCTGCCTGAGGATCAATAGGGGCTCGAGCCTTTGACTGAGGGGGAAACCTGTCCTCAGGGAAGACTTAAAAAAGCGGAGCTTGTGATTGCCTCAGCAGACACCACCGAAAGACAGATCCAGGAGGAGAGTGGGGATGACACATGGTGAGTGACCCACCATGGGACAAGCAGTTTCGTCACATGATTTGTTTTTGTCAGGCCTCAAGGAGGCCCTCAAGACATAGGGGGCACATGTTAAGAAAAAGGACTTAAAATTATTCTTTTCATACATAGGAGAATTGTGTCCATGGTTTCCCCCTGAAGGGTCCATTGATGGTAGAAAATGGCTTAGAGTAGGAGACTGTTTAAACCATTTTTTTTGTTGTTGTTGAAGAAAAAGTCCTAGAACAAAGGTATATTAGACCTTTTGTAGACATTAATATTTTATTAGATTTTTAAACACCTAGAAAAATTTGTAAGTTTAAATTTAAAGACATTTATATTTATCTGTTTATCCAATTTAAATCGAACCATTTAAATCACGTGAATTAAAGATCTTTGGATCCACTTTGAAATAGTAAGCTTGCCTTAATTTGATTTTAATTGGAGTCAGTGGTCTTTTCTTGCATCCTGGTGTAATATTTTGTAGTTTCCCATCGAGATGACCCTGCCCCAATAGATCACAAGACCAGACTACTGGAAATTCTGAAGCTGGCCTTCCCTCCAGGGCTCCGGCATGAAGAGGCAATTTCCAAGGCCTTGGTGTGAGATTTTGGTCCAGGGAGCACTGCAGTGAACCACCGCCCTAAAACTATTAGCAAGCACATGTTGGAGGAGGCCTCCATAGGTAACTGGCGCCTATATAACATCTGATATCCGGTTAAGGGAGATCTCTTCTGATGACAGAGTGGTGTCCTGGGGAGACACACATATACTCCTGTCTGGTACAGTAACGAGAATCATTCTGTCCTCTGTTATGTTCTGTAGGGAATTCCTCTGAAAGCATAGAGAGGTGCCAATGGGCACGCAGGAGCTCCTATCCCAGAGCTTTAGCAAGACGTTGCATAGTTCCTCTGTTTTTCTGTTTCTGCGCTGGTTTTCTGTTTTTTTTGTGTGTTTTGTTCTGTGTTTCATATGTTTTTTTTTTTTTGGTTTGTTTTAGTGTGTTTTGTTGTGTGATTTCTGTGGTAAAACTTAACTGAAAATGGGTAATAAAGCAAGTAAACTGACACCCATTTGGACTGTGTTTTAAAGAACTGTGATGAACTTTAATACCCTTTGTTAAGCAGGATGAGAGAAACCCCTAGCTGGCTGCCTGGAGCACACCCACTGCAGAGGGCAATGCCTGCTGGGGACCTAAGAACTGAGTATCTCCCAGGTTAACACGTGAAACTCCTTAAAACCCCTTGTCCCTTCAGATCGATAGAATCACAACCATTGGGCAGAGACCCCTGTTTTTCTCCTTTGTTAGCAAAGCAGTAAATCTCCCTTTTTCTTTTTCTCAAACCCTGTCCTCATTATTAAATTGGTATTAATTGGCTTCAAAATCAGGAACCAAACTTTAAGTTACAATTTTTGGTACCCCCCACACCCCGGAACTCTTTGAGAGCTGACTACTGAAATGTTAGGAGACGGAGCGTGCTTGGGGTGGAACCGAACAAGAGGAGCTAATCCTGTAAGTGAAAGGAGGGACTGAGGGACTTCCAGCAGCTGCCCAAGCCCTGTTGCTTCAGAGAATTACCTACTTCCTTCCCTGCACTGTAAGGATTTTGCCATCTCTGTTTTCTTAAAAAAGAGAAAAAGAAAAAGGGGACACTAAATACAGTAAAGTCACCATGGAGACCCTTGATTTTACATTTCAGGTTGTCCCTCTGTGAAAACATCTGGTTCCCTTGTGGGAAAATCTATGGTGCCACTGGTGTAGGAGATTTTTCTCTTATCTGCTCTGGTTTAAAGGCTTCTGTCTGTAAGCCATAGTCTGGAGCTCCTTTCAGTCTGTCTTGTGTCTTTGTTTCTGGCCCTTTAAGACATGTGCAATAATGTGTTGATATTATAAATCATTTCTTGGGAATGATCTTAGCTGAATGTGTATCTAAATGATGATGTTTTATTGTAACAATCTGGCATCTGAATGGGTTTTTGAAGCATTGCACAATCTTGCAGTTAAAAGTCGGGTTTAGGAAATTGTTTAGTTTATGATTTCAGATAATTCATGCCAGAGAACTTAAATACTTAGGATGGAAAACTAGAGAACTCTACTTCCAAGTTGGCAAGTAACTTCCCAATCATTCAGGCTTTTTTTTCACCAATTTTTAATTGGGTAGCCTGGGAAAATGTCACTGTGTCTACCAGTGCATTAATTTGGACAAGGATAGTAAATCATAGTATGGTATCTGTTGACAAAACAAGATATAAAGATGTAAAATTTTGTAAACTGTGTCTTAAACTTGTATCATAAAATTTTGTGAATTTTGTCTTAAAATTGTATTATAATTTTCAACATCTGAACCTGAAAATTATGGTTGAAATGCCTTAGGCCTGAGGTGTCTGCTCAGAATAGCAGCTTTTTCCTGCTCCTTCCAGACCTCAGCCAGGACTTATGTTGAATGGCAAATGAAAGAGGCCTGCAAGCTCAGTAGGAGAGTGATCTGAGGCCTAAAAAAAATTAAATTGTATGGTATTTACTAATTAATGGCCAGTCAATTTTTCTAGGACTCTTATTTTTTCCTTAGATTCTTTATTTTTTTTTGAGCTCATGATTTTGATCCTAAAAACCTAGGATGATGTTTTTCTGACCAGTTCTATCTTTGACTAACTGTGTAGTTTTTGAAACATTGCAATGGATATTTCACCTGGAAAAGCTACAAGGCCTTTACTATTATTATGTGTGCACAATTTTGGTATGTGTTGTATGTCTATATATTCATTTGTCCGTATATCATATATATGATACACAAATTAACATTTATAAAGAGCACTCATTAAAACAAAAACGCTCATAAAAACAAATTTTAAAAAGTGGATCCAAAGATCTTTAATTCAAGTGATTTAAATAGTTGAATTTAAATTGGATAAAGAGATAAAAATAAATGTCTTTAAATTTAAGCTTACAAGTTTTTCTAGGTGTTCAAAAATCTAATAAAATATTAATGTCTACAAATGTTCTAATATGCCTTGGTTCTAAGACTTTTCCTTCAACAAAAAAATGGTTTACACTGTTCAATATATTTGTCTAATATATTGATAAATAAGTAAAGTAAATTTGATATGGGATTACTCATTCATGAGTACTTTTGTTAGATATCTGATTGATTTACTAAGGTCTGTATAAGTTTGTACTAATGTCTGTATAAGATTGTAATAATCAGTCATGTGTTAAAGAGACAAAAATTTCTTAAAACATAAGTTTACCCATAACATTGTGTTTATTAAGTTTTATTTTTTCTAGAGCAAGCAACCATAAAAATTAAACAACTGATTAAATAAGAACTGTTATTTTAGAGCACTGTACTGCCATTTATTTAAAAGCTAAACTTGGTTAATGTAGAAACTTCAATGTAATTGTGATGCTATTAATGTGCTCATATCTTTCAGGTATACGAATCTGTAAGGTAGAAACTTTAAAAGAGCATTATTTCAAGCTGGTGTTCTGAAGTTGTATGGTAAAAAAATATATTGGGCATTCATTTACTTCTTGTCAATAAGATATGTAAAGTTGTATGTTACTTTTTACATTGGGGAAAAATTTAAATGTATTTTTATGTTAATGAGAGTCTAATCTATATAAAGGTTAAAAACTTTCAGCCTTTCTTAAATTCATGTTTTAAATGTGATATCATATGGTGTTAACTAATGTTCATGTGACCTCAAATAATATATGTAATCTTTGTAAAATGATATTTAAAAAAACAAAGATCATCTTTAGAAGTAAAACACTTAAGTTTTATAAAGAGCCCTGCCTTACCTGAGATAAGGCTCTGTGTCCCATCTTACTATATGTGAGAATGACTACGAAAGCAGTAGGTCAGATATTATTTCATTTAAAGTTATGTTCAAAAGTTGTTTTTTTTTCTGTCAAGATTTCTAGGATCTCAAACAGGGGATATAATGTATAACTCAGCTTAAAACTTCAGGGTAGCTATTACACGAACTAAGTATTTTTACTCTTGTTAAAAAATTTTATTTTGTAATTTCCTTATAAGTGATCTAAAGATTCCTTGTTAGTGTTTTACAGAAGTGTTGCTTTAAGAACACAACATGGGTTAATTTAAGATAATAAGTCATCACCTACAAGACAGACAGAATAATACAGATCCCAGTTAATAAAAAAGATAAATAATTATAAAGTTATAGACATTAAAGCCCAGTACTCTTAATATAAGGCTGTTAAAATTTATTTGATGGATGATTAAGATTAGGATTTATATTAAAGTTACATGAAAAGGGACAAGAAAACCAATATTTGGCTCTTGCCCTCTGAGTCAGTCTGAATCCAGGGAACAAGGGACTTCTCAAAGACCTTTGCAACTCTGGGCCTCATATCTTCCCAATTAGGGAGATTAATGAGACCCCTGGAGAACAGAAAGCCAATCAGTGCATTTGCTAAGAAGAGGAGAGTCATCAGAGAAGGGAGACATCCCTGATGCTTCCAAGGGTAGCCACATGGTCAAGCAAGACCTGGACCCACCTAGCGCAAATGGCACTAGCAGAACTGAGAAGCTGCTCTCAAGTTTCCCCAGGAATGACTCCCATAAAAGCTCAGCTGACTGTTAACAATAGATAGAAACAAAAGTCAGTTTGACTGTTTCATGATAAACACTTAGGAAAGACAGTTAAAACCAAAATACAGCCATTCCTGGGCATTTTAAATAATAATATTAATAATAATAATAATAATTTTTTATACACATTATGTTAGCCTCCCAAAATAAGTAAGACTGGAGGCTACAAAGAAGGATTCCCAGAAAGGAATGCCTGATAACTATAAAAAGAGACTATCAAGCGGAGCTGCCAGAGGCAGAAATTTTTAGTTTAAGGCCTACAGATATTCCTAACCTACAGGTAGGGTTGGTGTTTGCTAGTACGATTATCCAGCCCTGAGTAACAGAATTAAAGGTTTCTCTATTACACACAGAGGTCATACTAGTAAAATGATTTTGCAAGATCAGATGATATTAAATCATTAAACTGTATCTTATGGAGAGGGATGACTGTAACACTAAATGTTAAATATTAAGTTGACAGTCCTGATAACTGGGAATATTAAAGCCTGCTGAGGGAACTTCTATACAGTGACATGTTCCAGCTGCTGCAACATTTTTTCAGTACTCATGGTTCTTGTTTCTCACACAGAAGAACCCATCCCCAGATGAATTTACAACCTGTTCTTCCCCAACCAGACTTCAAAATGAACTGATTTCTAAAAGGCAACTCATGTTCCTCAACTGACTTCTAAAAAGCAACTCATGTCCCTTATACTGTGCCCACTCACGTCACTCTCTCTCAGCTCAGAAGAAGCCAAAATGAGTGACGCCTCTCGTCTTACAACTATGGAGCCAAAAATAAATAGAATATCAATATAAGTAATTAATTAAGTCAGGTAAAACCAGGAATCCAATTTTGGGTGAGTTCTAAAAATTTGGAGACTGTTACCTGAGGAATTAAAATTCCCTCATTGCTCTTTCCCTACCCTATCAAAAATTTGGAAGGGACACATTAAAAAAGGGGGAATGATTTGCATTTCTCTGACTGCTAGAGATGGTGAGCATTTGTTCATATACTTGTTGATTGATTGTATGTCCTCCTCTGAGAAATTTCTGTTCAGGTCCTTGGCCCATTTGTTGATTGGGTTATTCGTTATCTCATTGTCTATTTTTTTTAGTTCTTTGTATATTCTGAATATTAGCGCTCTGTCTGAAGTGTGAGGAGTAAAGATTTGTTCCCAGGACGTAGGCTCCCTATTTACCTCTCTTATTGTTTCTTTTGCTGAGAAAAAACTTTTTAGTTTGAGTAAGTCCCTTTTGTTGATTCTAGTTATTAACTGTTGTGCTATGGGTGTCCTATTGAGGAATTTGGAGCCCGACCCCACAGTATGTAGATCATAGCCAACTTTTTCTTCTATCAAATGCCATGTCTCTGATTTGATATCAAGTTCCTTGATCCACTTTGAGTTAACTTTTGTGCATGGCGAGAGTAAGGGATTCAGTTTCATTTTGTTGCAAATCTCACTCCAGTAAGATTGGCAGCCATTAGGAAGTCAAACAGCAACAAGTGCTGGCGAGGATGTGGGGAAAAGGGTACTCTTGTACATTGCTGGTGGGACTGAAAATTGGTGCGGCCAATTTGGAAAGCAGTATGGAGATTTCTTGGAAAGCTCGGAATGGAACCACCATTTGATCCAGCTATTCCCCTACTCGGTCTATTCCCTAAAGACCTAAAAAGAGCACACAATAGGGACACTGCTACATCCATGTTCATAGCAGCACAATTCACAATAGCAAGACTGTGGAACCAACCTAGATGCCCTTCAATAGACGAAAGGATAAAAAAAATGTGGCATTTATACACAATGGAGTATTACTCTGCATTAAGAAATGACAAAATCATAGAATTTGGAGGGAAATGGATGGCATTAGAGCAGATTATGCTAAGTGAAGCTAGCCAATCCCTTAAAAACAAATGCCAAATGTCTTCTTTGATATAAGGAGAGTAACTAAGAACAGAGTAGGGACGAAGAGCATGAGAAGAAGATTAACATTAAACAGGGATGAGAGGTGAAAGGGAAAGGGAGAGAGAAGGGAAATTGCATGTAATTGGAAGGAGACCCTCAGGGGTATACAAAATTACATAAAAGAGGAAGTGAGGGGAAAGGAGAAAAATTTAAGGGGGAGAAATGAACTACAGTAGAGGGGGTAGAGAGAGAAGAGGGGAGGGGAGGGGGGAGGGGGGATAGTAGAGGATAGGAAAGGCAGCAGAATACAACAGACACCATAATGGCAATATGTAAATCAATGGTTCTGCAACTGATGTGATTTTGCAATCTGTATATGGGGTAAAAATGGGAGCTCATATCCCACTTGAATCAAAGTGTGAAATATGATATATCAAGAACTATGTAATGTTTTGAACAACCTACAATAAAAATTAATTTAAAAAATATTAAAAAGCAAAAAAAATGGGGGGGGGAATGATAAACCCAACCTGATCATTTATTAAAATTGGGAGCCATCTTGCCACAAAGTCATGAAAAGATAATTTTGCTTTCCTATAAATTACTGCAAATTCTGAATCTTCTTGGAATGCCTGTCCGTGCCTTGAACTCACCCATGCCTGGCTCTCTGACCAGATAGCAGCCCTCTCTGAAAATTTAGTGACACCTCATAAATATTGGCCTTCTCTGGCCAGACAACGACTCTCGTGAGTCTCTAATGGTCCTCATAAATTCTGATGATGGGGCCAGCAAAAAAAAAAATTGTAAACTAGCAATAGCGTGATGCTTCTCCGAGTTCTGTTATCTGTAACCCCCCTTTTGTGTAACTTACTGGACTATAAAGCTGGGCTGTAGGAAAGGTGGGGTTGCTGTCTTGTTTCTGCCATTTTGAGAGGGATAGGCAGCTCAGCCAGTGGAAAAATAATAAGCTTGCTTTAATTTGATTTTAATTGGAGTCAGTGGTCTTTTCTCCTGTCCTGGTCAAACAGGTAAACACTCCATAAACATGGAGCTCTGCCGGCCTAAAACTTATTGAGAAACTCTCCCTGACCTTGGGCACTTGAAATATATGTTGTTGTCAGGAGCTTTAGCTTCTTTGTAGTGAGACCATCAGAGCTGGGTCTGCATCTATGTGACCTGGAGGACATGGTTTCTTATTTTCCAATGAACATGAGGCAGGAGTGCAGAATTCTCTCTTTGTAGGGAAACTGTTGTCACTGAAGGCTAAGTGTCTCCCCATGTGGTATGTGAAGCCATTTGCGCATCTTCCACATTTCATGGTGTTTCTTGCTGCTGCACTGGGGGTTTAGTATTTGCTTCATGAAATACAAGGAGATCAACAGGGACTCAGTGCTGGAGGGATTTCTCACACGTGTGGTGGGTCAGGGTCTCCAGGAGAATCCACCAATGAGGCTTATATCCCACATAGCTTGCCCCCTCAACCATTGCAACCTGATTCTGAACACGGCCCTGAAACCTCTAAATATAACAAGATGCCTTTATATGAAGAGATCAGACATATAGGGATTACTGGCTGCACCATGTCTGCCACAAGACATTTGGAAGTCAATGGCAGATCCAAATGGCCCCACCAGAGATATTTTATGACACAACTGCACACCACAGCTCTGGGTCACTACTCAGCAGGCATCAACATACAGGATTCTTTCTTCTACACCATTTTCATGAAACCCAGTCAATCAAGGCACTCTCTGGTACACTCATGATCAGCAACTGGACATCCAAATGTTCTTCAGTGCCACTTGGTCATAAGAATTTCAAAAATTTCATGGTATTTATCTAGCCATTTTTCAAGGATGAAGTTGGATGCACTGTGAGTTTCAATTCTTTCAGGAACCATTAAATGGTGAGGAATTTCATTTCAATGAAAGCTCTGGAGGACTCTCACAGGCAAGGCTTCCCATGGAGTGGCCAAAAGGTCACATGAAGCCAGGCCCATTGAGGTCTACAATGCTAGGTCCATGTGTGTTTTGAATCTCAACTATGTTTGCCAAGTCTTTCAGAATAAAATCATGTGATATCGTAGCTGAGATTCCCAGTGTTCTGTGGAGAGCCACCTGGGCCTATATCTCAGTTTCCAATGGGGACTCTCATGCGTGACCTCCTGAAATCCCAACACAATTCATGGCAATTCTTCTCTGAGGTCAGGTCCAGAACGCAGTCTCTAAGGGGAATCACACCAAAGTTCAAGCCATGGTGGACACAGTTATGTCTTCCAACTGCCACACAAATGACCACAATTAAAACCAAAACACTTTCACATAGCCCTCGTCTTCTTCCATGTAGACACTCATCAAATCCTCTGGCTGGACGTTTCCAAAAGGGGTGAAGTCCAAGACCCTGTCCAAAATATGCTCCCTCGCCCCTATGTTGCCTAAGGTCAGTGTGGCCTAAACACCTTTCCTGTGAACCAGGAGTGATCAAATAGGCCTTACCTTATTACTGCTCCACTTCTCCAATTTGAGGCCTACTGACTGCCAGGTATAAATTCTTTATATGAATGGGAGTCATGAAAAAACCCAAGCATCTATGGTCTAGCCTTTGCAGGCCAGGATGGAGGTCAGGAACCTTACAGAAGATGGCGAGAGACTTCATACACAATGACTGCTATTTTGACCATTTTGTATTTGTAGCACACATGGAATCTTACCTTAGATCCATCAGGTGTTAAGAATCTAAGCAGCAGCCTCACACAGGTTCACGAGGCTGATTCAGACACATCCCTTTTGGAAGCAATTAAGCAAAGAGCCACAGGTGATGCCCATTCATTTCCATTTGAAAACTGTTTTCTTAAGGCTTCACAAAGGGGTGGCCTGAGGCAAAGACCTTCCTGACATTCAGGGCAATGAAGCAATAGGTAAGCAAATGGCCCAAAGTAAGGATTCTCCACTGAGACTTTACTGGTCACATTGATATCTGAGTTTTCTGAGATCCTCCCATTCCCTTCAGTTATCATGTTATCATGGCCATGTCACAGTGCTTGGAGGTGGTACATATCTTGGACAAAAAACCATGAGCCAATTCTTGAGAGTGGCCAGAATTCAGGAAGAAAACAGAAACGTAGTAAGATAGTAGGTGTTGCCCATCCATAAGGCAAGTCACAGTCCATGCGTTAATTGGGCAGGATGAATGCTGGGAAGCTTTCTACAAGACAGGAAACATCCATTGATGCATTTTCTTTTCTAATGTCTACAACCACGGACACAGTGGGAGAAACAGACATAGAAACACTCGCCTTGTCAAACAATTTACTAGAAAAAGTCCATTCCAATCCAAACAAACCACCTTTCCTACCTATTCTCAGAACATGAGACAAAACCACACACTCACACCCACACCCACAAAGGCACCTCCTTCCCCCAAGTAGGTTTGTAACTATCCAGAGTGTCCTTTGACTGGTGGGTCATACTATGTTCCCCTGATATGGCCTATCCATTCTCAGATCTGGTCTCCTTGGCCAACTCTGTGACGTTGTCAGGAGCATGTGGAGAGCCACTACCTACTTTCTCAGGAAAGGTCCCTGGCATGTGGCCATCCTCACATCAGTAGGTACCAAGAAAGACTGATTCTGTCCTTAGTAACACCAAACAAGTGAGCCCACTGGGACTGGGACTTGGATTGGCTCTCAGTGCCTGGCTTCCTGGATCCCAAGTTTAAAGTGTTCCATCACCAAGGAAGTGAGGTAGGTTACTTCCTTCAGGAATTTAATGAGGTCACTGCCTTGGCAAACACATTGTCCTAACAGTTGCTTCCAATGGTTCCATGAGATGGAGGCTGCCCCTACTTCCTGTGACATTTTCACAAGTTAGAATGATATATAAATCAAAGGCACCAAGAAACAGCGCTCCACAAAGGCCTGGTTTGGTCCGTCTCCTGTACATTAAAAGAGAGGCTGATTCAGCCACATCCCTTCATCCTGACCAGGTTTTTTGGCAATGGAAGATGACTTTTGCTCTCTCAGGTCCTTCATAGCTGCCTACATCTTCTTCAGGGATCATTTCTGCATGGACCTTTGAGGTTCTCAGCAAGTGGAAGATCCCCTACATCCCTATATTTTAAGGCCAACTCTGTCCCTGCTCTTCTCTAAAGTTAGATTGAGAGATCACTGTGTGGTTACGGTTAATAACAGTTTCGATTTGGGTTAGGAATCATTCTGCAGGATGAATAATGGTATTGGGAATCTGTGATATTTATAAGAATATAGACGTGAGTTAAAATTATGGAAACAGAAATCTAGGTAAGATTTGCATCCCAGAAGGGCATTGAGACCTTCATTGGGATACTTAGCAATGTTATACTTTCTGCACAAATGTCTCAGATAAATCCATACACAATGGCATAGGACGTTGTACCTTGGATGATTGAATGTCGAAGAGAACCTCCAGTCAAAAAGGGATAGTCGGTGGAATTAGGAAGATAGTCAGTAGGTTTAGAAAGAAGGGTGAGAATAAGATTTGGAAAAAAGTTCTTTACCAATAGGGTTTCGGTTAGAGAGTGAATATTAATGTCAGCCCATGTTAAGTGTCAGTCACAATAATGAATTTGGGAAAATATGTAGGAAAGGAGGTATCAATAGAGACCTTAGGAAATCAGGCAAATTATTAAGTGAGTCATAGGATTAGGCATTTTCAACAGGGTTGAGGTTGAATATATAACCTTAGGAAGAAAGAAATATGTAGTCACCAATAGAATTGACATTTGAGAGCATTAGGCAACCTGGACATGAATGTTTTTAGTAATTCATGCTCACTTTCCATTTAGGCTTTGTTGAAAATAAATAAAATAGGTACTTGTCTCTTCCTGTTTTTCTGTATGCTTAAGAAAACACTCTTGAAATCTTGAAAACTTTTTGCTAATCTTGTTCCCAGAATGTGCTGTCCCCAACTGCCAAACTGCAGAATGTACACCCTCACCCGTTTACATGCAAACCGCCCACTTGCCCTGACCCATCAATAAACTTCCCTCCCTGCCCTCTTCAAGAAAAGTATATAAGCTCTGCTTAAGCTGTTCTCAGTGCTCTCTGCTCTATTCAAGTGAGGTCTGAGCCCCAGAATTTTGGGTGCTTTGCTGTTGCATGAGACAGTGTCTTGGTGGTCTCTTCCTCCAATGGTCGACTGACCATTACATCTGAGGGCCCCAGCGAGTTCCAGCAGCGTTGGACGAGAGACCCCCAATAGGTTCATCTCAGGTTAAGTAAGGCGCCACTTTCTTGTTTCAGGTTTCAGGTTAGGGATGGGCAAAATGGCTATTGGTGATGAGCATGAGCTCTCTCTGACGGTGGCTGACAGAAGTGTCACAGAGCCACAGGCCACGTCTCTGGGGGACGCCCCAGAGAACTCGGGAAACCGAGTAACAATAGTCTCCTAAACTCAGTGATATTTTGTTTTGGATTCGGTATTGTCAGCCCATCAGGTTTTCCTGCCTACTCAGTCCTGTTCTCAGTATTGGACGTCCATTGCCTGTCTTTATTGTCTTGTCTTGTCTGTGTCGTGTGTCATTGCTTTCACTATTTGTGTATCTTTCATATGGGACAGAACACTTCAATGCCTCTGTCCCTGAACCTTGATCACTGGACCAAAGTCTGCTAAAAGGCTCAGAATCTTCTTTTTTTCAGTAAAACGTCAGATCTGGAAGACTCTATGTGTCTCAGAATGACCCACCTTTGGAGTCGGATGGCCCCCAGAAGGATCTTTCTACTTCACACTAATTCAAAAACTCAGAGATATTGTCTTTCAGCCGGGGCCACATAGCCATCCAGATCAACAGCAATATATCTTTAGTTTGCAGGACCTCTGCAAATCTCCTCTTCCATGGTTGAAGCCTTTCCTTGTCCCTGTCCCCGCTCCTACTGGTTCTCCCACTTTTCTACCTCTCAAACCCTCTGCTCCCCCTCCTCCACCCTCTGTTGTCCCTGAGTCTCAAGACTCTACTGGACTCTCTTCCCCCTCCTTATGCCCTGCCCTTGTCCTCCAACCCCAAACACCCTCTAAGTGATTCCCCTGCTGCTGACTCAGACTCTCCACCATTGGAGGAATATAGGCCAGCCCAGCGCCCTCCAGGTGACTACCCCACGGCACACACAGCCCCTCCTTCCTTGGAGGTAGCTGGCCCGGCCAAAAGAACACAAAGTACTCGCTGGGGGGGTTAAACTTTGAAGTGGATAGAGGGTAAGTATACTCAGCCCTTAAGGCCCCATTGGGCCATCTATCAAACAAAAAGGACTCTAGTTCAAGGGGCTAATGGGAGTAAATATGGGGCTTAGACAACTAAGAGGACCATGGACCTGGGGAAAGAAAAAATCCATCACTCGTTCCTAGTAATCCCAGAATGCCCGACCCCATTGATGGGCACACATCTGCTCAAAAAGCTCCAGGCCAGAATAACTTTTAACCCTGAAGGCCCCCAAGTGAAATTTCTAAATTTTTCAGTAAAAACTCCTATAGTCACGGCTTTTACTATGTCAGTAGAAGATGAACATCAACTTGTCAAACCCCCCAAGACTGATCAAACAGGCAAGCTACCCCGGAAATGGATAACAGATTACGCAGATGCCTAGGAAAAAAACTGCTGGGTTACACGTAGCCGTGAAACATCCTCCAATAACAGTGGAGTTAAAAACTTCAGCCCCCCCATCAATGTCAAAAAATATCCTCTGAGCAAAAAAGCTAAAGATGGGATAAGGCCCCATATTCAGAAATATCTGGCCTTAAGGGTCCTAAGGCCCTGTCATTTGAACTGGAACACTGCCCTGTTACCAGTATAAAAATCCAGGAACCGGGGACTATCGCACCGTTCAAGACCAAAGAGAGATCTACAACAGAGTGCAGGACATTCACCCCACAGTACATAATCTGTACAATCTGCTTAGCACTCTGAACCATGAGCGGAAATGGTATACTGTTCTGGACTTAAAAGATGCTTTCTTTTGCTTGCCTCTGCATAAAGATAGTCAGTTGCTATTTGATTTCGAGTGGGTAGACCCAGAAACCGGGACGTCTGGTCAACTAACATGGACTAGACTCCCACAGGGGTTCAAAAACTCCCCCACTCTCTTTGATGAAGCCCTCCACAGAGACCCCAACAACTTCAGAACTATGCACCCTGACGTCACCCTGCTTCAATATGTCGATGACCTGCAACTGGCAGCCAACACCAAGAAAAACTGTGAGTCTGGAACCCAATTATTATTATACGAGCTTGCTCAACTCTGGTATAGTGCTTCTGCCAAAAAAGCCCAAATTTGCCAGCAAGAAGTAATCTTCCTGGACTATTCCCTTAGGGGAAGTAAGCGATGGCTCACTGAGACCAGAAAACAATCCATTGAGCAGATACCACCCCCATCTAACAGCAGACAACTCAGAGAGTTTCTTGGGACTGCTGGCTTATGCAGCTTATGGATACCTGGGTTTGCGTCCTTATCTGCTCCTTTATACCCGCTGTTAAAGAGAGATGCCCAATTCTAATGGACCCCTGAGCACCAGCAAGCTTTTGATAACATCTAAGGACACTGACACTGAAACCCTCAACTTCACTGAGCCCAGCTTGCATTTTCAGAAAGCCCTAAACTAAGTTAAAAATGTACATCAACTCACTCACCTTGGTTCAAAGAAACTGCAGGCATTCCTGAAGGATCAAGAACAGAGTTTTCCACTAACCGACTCAGAGCGAAAGAAATAACTGAACGGGTAACAAAAGCCTGCCGGGTCTGTCAATTGGTTAATGCTTACCCTTCCAACTTTCCTGCAGGAAAGCACCTACAAGAAACCAGACCAGGACAATTCTTGGAAGTGGACATTACTGAAATTA
Source organism: Callospermophilus lateralis (assembly GCF_048772815.1). Lineage (NCBI taxonomy): Eukaryota > Metazoa > Chordata > Mammalia > Rodentia > Sciuridae > Callospermophilus > Callospermophilus lateralis. Next base: position 1,632,273 of record NW_027513057.1, read on the forward strand.
AGCCAGGAAGTTATGGACTTAAATATCTCCTAGTCTTTGTAGATACATTTTCAGGATGAATTAATTGAAGCCTCCCCCCCACACACACACACAAAAGAAAAAACAACAACAACAAAATAAATGGCACAAATTGTGGTCAAGAAGATCCTGAAAGATATTTTTCTAAGATACGGACTGGCTAAGGCAATAGGGTCTGATAATGGACTGGCGTTAATTGCCCTGATAAGTCAGGGATTAGTCAGGACCCTGGGGATTAATTGGAAATTACATTGTGCTTATAGACCCCAGAGCTCAGTACAGGTAAAAAAAAAAATAATAGAACCATTAAAGAGAATTAACAAAATCAAGCTTAGAGATCGGCATAAAAGATCGATCTATTCTCCTGCTTTATGCACTGTTTCATGCAAGAAATACTCATACTCCTCTGTTTCCTTGTGTAACCTCACCCCCTATGAAATTCTCTATGGTCCCTCCTCCAGTAAGGGACCTAACCCAAACTCTAAGACCTAACAATCCCTTCCACACCCCCTTGCTTGACAGACTTAAAGCTCTTGAAAGAAATCAGCAATATCTGTGGAAACATATGGCCACTGCCGACCAACCTGGGGACGAGGGGACTCCATATCGATACCAAGTAGGAGACTTCGTCTACATTAGACGACATCAGGTGTCATCCCTGGAACCCCACTGGAAAGGACCATATAAGGTGCTACATATAACACCTACAGTGGTAAATGTAGACGGAATCACTTCATGGATCCATGTCTCTCATCTCTGGCCTGCGCCCTGTCCAAAATCTGACTGGAAACTGGAAAAGACTGGTAACACTTTCAAAGTGCGTATTCGCCATGTGGATAAGGCTACAGACTCTCCCCTTGGCCAAGAGTAGTCCTAACCCTCATCAGCCTGTTCAGCAGTAATGGCTGATCACAAATCCTACTGTACAAGAAGTATGGTCTATCTTGCATACAGCCCCTTTAGGGACATGGTGGCCATCTCTCCACCCAGACATTTGTCAGCTGGCTATAGGTCTTTCCTATTGGGATATCCCTGATGAAGGGGATCCAACTAAAATTCCAATAAATCCTTTCCGTATCATAGGTAATAGAAACAAACATTATGGATGTAGGGACACGAGAGCCAGATGCAGGTTGGCTAGCCTAGATTACTATGTTTGCCCAGCGGACTATCAAAGCCACAAACAGACATGGCTGTGTGGGGGAAATGCCGACTTCTTCTGTAAGTCATGGGAATGTGAGCATACAGGGGTGCCTGGTGGAACCCAAACTCCTCATCAAATTCAATACACAGCATTGGCCATATTACCAATTACACAACCAATACTGATGGCCCCCAGAGGGGTCTCTAGATCCTAAAATTCTCCGTGACCTTTTTAACTTCGGCAAGTGCTCAAAGGGTGGAAGGAAATTCCCCTAAGTGGAGGCATTTTCCCTCCTTCGCTCACATCCTGAACTATGCTTATCCAATAGATCCTCACCCTCAGCTTTCTGCTTCAGACTCTCTGCTGCCACTCCCACCTCAGCAACCTGATTTCTTCCCTCCAATTACTAGATCAAAAACCCAAACCGCCGGTTCTCAGATTACTGCCCCCTTGCTGAGGTAGCAGGTACTGAGGTACCCATCCACCCACTCACTACTCTCTTCTCCTGTCAGTGCCCGCACCAGGTCCCACCAGGTCCTCTTACCAGCTAACCCAAAGCTCAAACCAGCTAAGGAGAGCCCTCAGACCCCTATCCAAGATGTAATGAAAATGGCCTTTAAAGTTGCTCTGTCATCACTGAAAACAGGTTACTAAGAATTTAAAGTCCCTCACAGGCTTTTTGGGATACAAACTCCCATCTTCCCCTCTGCTCTATCTGTTCTACTGCTCAAGTTTTGTTGCCTGGAAAATTCCAAACCCCTTTCCCATTATTCTTTTACATGTCTCCTTCCTCATGCTCAGACCCAAGGTGCTGCTCTCAGACCCGCCTTCCCTGTCTTCCCCGTCTATACCAGGCCCACAGAAAAGTCTTAAATGACCTTCTCCAGCAGTCTTCACCATGGCTGACTTTAGGACTTTCAGCCAAAGAGTCCCTATAAAAGAGTTCAATGTAGATAAACTTCCCCTTTTCGTGTTTCCCTGTTCTATTTGGCCACTGGCTGGAAAAATCAGCACTCCTAAGCTAGACTCCCCCTTCCTAGTTTTTCAAAAAACATGTGAACAAGGCCTCTGGCCTTGAGCTGGGGCTTCACAGACATGGTTACATTTCTAAGATAAATAAGTTACCAAATGAGCTCCATTGTTACAGCTGGCAGTGAGAAAAAAAAAAGAGAAGAAAAAAGCTCTCCCACTCCAGGTGTCCTTAAAATGTTAACTTGCCCAGAACAGATGAAAAAAACAATAGAAACGAAAACTTCTTTTTGTGAACTTATGCAGACTGTGAACTTCTGAGCCCCTTCCCTTACATGTTGGGTACAAAATTCGGAAACTACCTAAATTTGGAGATCAGGTGACTAATTGATTACAACAGAAGCAATGCCCTCTAAATCCGTTGCAACCAAATAGGTATGTTTCGCTGTCTTCGGTGCTATCTTAGGTGCCTTGAATTGTCCGTCCTTACAACAGTATAATTCTATATACTTAAACATTGTTTATGTTTTCATAAAATGGTCAACAGATGTGATTAATTATGTAATGTTCAGATGTTTCCCAGAGTGCTCTATCATGAGGCAGGTTAATTTAAATATCAAATACGGGGGCATACAACCCGGTTCCTCTGGGAACCTGTATCCCTCACTTTAGCCATCCTATTAGGAAAAGGAGCTGCTGCAGGTGTGGGCACAGGAATCACTGTCCTAGTCCATGTGACACAACAAATGACCCGATGAGAAGCAGCAATAGACCAAAATTTAAAGATATTAAAAACCTCCATCACAGTTTTATAGGAATCTTTAACCTCTCTCTCTGAAATTGTTTTACAGAACATGCGAGGGTTGGACCTCCTCTTCGTGAGAGAAGGGGGCTTTTGTGCTGCATTGAGGGAAAAAGTTGATTTTATGCCGACCATACTGGAGTTGTAAAAAAATCTATGAGTAAATTAAGAAGACGCCTAGAAGAGCACCAACAAGAGAGAGATGCACAAAAAGGGTGGTTTGAGTCTTTGTTCACACAGTCCCCCTGGTTAACTACGCTTTTATCAGCCCTGGCCAGTCCATTAATAATCCTCATTTCATTGCTAATTGTAGGACCCTGTTTGCTCAACCATCTAGTTTCCTTTCTACAAGCTTAAATTGGATAAGTTAAACTTATGGTAATCAGACAACAATATACCTCACTAGAAGACATAAAATGTGAGACCCCGCAATGCTCATTTTTATGATTAAAATTAACCAGAATAAGAAGTGGGGAATGAAAGGTTAATAAAATATGTACTTTTAACTTCTTGTTTTTCTGTATGCTTAACAAAATACTGATGAAATCTTGAAAACTGTTTGCTAATCTTGTTCCCAGAATGTGCTGTCCCCAATTGCCAAACTGTTGAATGTACTCCCTCTCCCATTGGCATGCAAACCACTCACTCGACCTGACCCATCAATAAATTTCCCTCCCTGCTCTCACCACGTAAATTGCATAAGCTCTGCTTAAGCTGTTCTTAGGGCTCTCTTCTCTATTCAAGTGAGCTCTGAGCCCCAGCATGCTGGACCCCCAATAAACCCTTTGCTGTTGCATGAGACAGTCTCTTCGTGGTCTCTTTTCCGACGCTCGCCCGACTTTACATTGGTACAATCATAAGTGTGAACATTCCTATGTGTGTCCAGAATATTACTATAATAAATAATATATGTAGATCAGGTAATAGGAGTTTTTCTTCCACCATTTATGGGAGCAATATTTTGAAGATATATGAATTAGTATTTTGGGTAGAAATAGGTGTACCATTTGTCTATGAATATAGAGATAATGCATGAATAGACAATACTGTGAATTAATAATATTACTGGTTCCAACTTTAAATAATGGATTGAATTGATATCTGAAAATATACAGAAAACCTTATATTGATATACTACATTTAATCCTACCCGTTATACATCTGAATGAAATATTAGGGTTATGGATTTTCATGAAGAGTGTTTGAGTTTTGCTTCAAAAGTGATTATGGAAATTGAAAATAATGTGTTTGGAAAGAAGTCTCATGAAAAGACCAGTCCAGAAACCTGGAGGTATGCATGTGTTCTGAAGCAGAAAGTGATTTAAAGTGAAACAAACGCCTATATATTTGCTAACTTGTGGATGATAAATATATACGATGATGTGCAGAAATTGAAGAAATAGTAATGTACCAGTGTTGAATAAAAATGAACGTTAAAATACACATCATGTCCCATAGGAATCTACTTGAATTGATGTTAAACTGCGTCCGTTAATGTAGAAATATTAGAATTTGTATGCACCATTCACTGAAGTTAGTTTTCAGTACTAGGAAACAAATATGTATTTCAGGTAGATGAGTATTTCTGAGAATAATCTTGTGAAAAGTTGATTATAAATCCACATACATGAACATGAATGAATTCAGGGAGTGTATAATAAGACTCATACATTTCATATTTTGAAAAATCTGGAGAGTATATATATATATATATATATATATATATATATATATATATATATATATACACACACACACACACACTCACACAAACTGAGACTATAAAAATAGCAATATATATGCCAATTGAAATTCACCATGAAATATACATCATCCACAGATTCAAAAATATTCATGTTACTGAAGATAGATTTATGTATAATGTTGTTTAACTAGGAAGTTTACCCATACATTGAATTTTCAGTTCCAACAGCATTTAGGAGGAGTAATCTCTTCTCACATTTTGTATCTGCCAAGTCAGCCACCTCACAAGAATGTACGTGTGATACCAGGTAGGATTCTATATGTGCATATAAAAATACATGTGCTGAGTAGGCTACAGAGAGAGGGAGACAGGAATTCACATATTTGTTAACTTTAAAAACACATGGATAACTATTTCAACAGAAAATTGACTAGATTTATAACACATACCCTTTTTTATGCAAAAGGCAAGTCCAACTATACACCATGCCTCCTCTGCTTGGATTTCTATTCTGTTTGGGTTATTTTTCTCCATCATATTAGGAGTAGTAGTCAGAGTCCAGTAGGTTATGAGTTAGTGTCAGGGATCAGTATTTCAAATGGAAAATAGAATAATGAATCAAATGTGTATGCAAATATATGCTACACAAAAATCTTCCCACTCTCATCCAGAAAAAATCCTTGACATTACCTTCGCCTGAAGTAAGTCACAATTAGAATAGAAGAGTTAGAAAATCTGTGAATACATATCTTGAGTGGAAAATGCTCAGAGTTCAGAACCTTGGAGGTGGTAGAGGAGTTTCCAAAAGTAAGGGACATGGTAAACACTCCTCTAACATGGAGGTCTGCTGGCGGAAAGACATCTTGAGAAACTGCCTCTGAGGTTGGGCACTTGAAACATACGTTATTTTCAGGAGCTTTAGCTTCCTTTGTAGTGAGACAATAAAATCTGGGTCTGCATCTATGTGACCTGGAGGATATGGTTTCTTATTTTCCAGTGAACATGAGGCAGCAGTGCTGAATTCACTCTTTGTAGGTAAACAGTGGCCACTGGAGTCTAATTGTCTCCCCATGTGGACTGTGGAGCCATTTGGTCATCCTCCACTTTTCGTGGTGTTTCCTGCTGTTGCACTGGGAGTTTGGTATTTGCTTCACAAAATACAAGAAGTTCAACAGGGACACAGTGCTGGAGGGAGTTCTGTCACGTGTTGTGGGTCAGGGTCTGCAGGAGAATGCAACAACCAGGCTTCTTTCCCACATACTTTGCCCCCTTGTCCATAGCAACATGATTCTGAACATGGCCCTGAATCCTCTCCATATAAAAACATGCTTTTACATATTCGGGTCTCCTGGCTGCACCATGTTAGTCACAAAAAATTTGGAAGCCAATGAGAAATCCACATGGCCATAACACAGATGTATTATCACACAACTGCAGACCACTTCTCTAGGCCCAATACTCTGCAGGCTCTAACTTGCTTGCCCCCATGTCCATAGCAACTTGATTCTGAACATGGCCCTGAAATCTTTCAATATAAAAACATGCTTTTACATATACAGGTCTCCTGGCTGCACCATGGCAGTCACAATGAATTTGGAAGCCAATGGCAGAACCACATGGTCACAACACAGATGTATTATCACAAAACTGCACACCATTTCTCTAGGCCAACAACTCTGCAGGCTATAACTCAATGGCATCTCTGTTCTTCACCATTTTCATGAAACCCAGTGAATTAAGGCAGGGTCTGGTACACTCAAGATCAGCAACAGGACATCCAAAGGTTCTCCAGTGCCACCTGGTCATGGGAATGTTAAAAATTTCATGGTATTTATCTGGCCATTTTTCAAGGATGAAGTTGGAGGCACTGTGGGTTTCAATTCATTCAGGAACCATTAAATGTTGAGGAAGTTCATTTCAAAGAAAGCTCTGGAGAACTCTCACAGGCAAGGCTTCCAAAAGAGTGGCCAAAAGGTCACATGAAGCCAGGCGCAGTGAGGTCTCCAATGTGAGGTCCATGTGTGTTTTGACTCAAAACTATCCCTGCCAAGTCTTTCAGAATAAAATCATGTGATATACTGGCTGAGATTCCCAGTACTCTTTGGAAAACCACCCTGGGCCTAGATCTCAGTTTCCAAGGGTGACTTTCATGCGTGGCCTCCTAATATCCCAACACTTTTCATGGCAATACTTCTCTGAGGTCAGTTCCAGAACGCAGTCTCTAAGGGGAATCAAACCAGAGTTCAAGCCCAGGTTGACCCAGTCATCTCTTCACACCGCCAATCAAATGAACACAATTAAAAACAAAACACTATCACATGGCCCCATCTTCTTCCTTATAGACACTCATCATAACCACTGGTTGGAGCTTTCCATGAGGGGCACATTCCAAAAGAGTGTCCAAAATAAGCTCCCTTGCCCCTCATTTGGCTCAAGTCAGGGTGGGAAGGACACCCTTCCTGTGAACCAGGAGTGATCAAATAGGCCTGTCATTAATACTGCTCCGCTTTTCCAATTTGAGGCCTTCTGACTGTGGGGTTTAGATTCTTTATGTGAACTGGAGTCATGAGAAAAGACAAGCACCTCTGCAGAGATTTGAAGAACTCATTTGACCAAAAGGATCGCTATTCTCACTTGATTGATTTCAGGAACCTACAGAGAAAGGCAATAGAATTCATTCACAATGACTGAATTTTTTTGCGAATTTGGTTTTGGTTTCACACATGGGATCTTTCTTTAGATCCATCAGGTGCTGAGAATCTAAGCCACAGCCTCACACAGGGTAGAGAGCCTGATTCAGACACATCCCTTTCCGAAGCAATTTAGCAAGAGCCACAGGTGATGCCCATTCATTTCCATTTGAAAACTGTTTTCTTCAGGCTTCACAAAGGGGTAGCCTGAGCCCAACATCTTCCTGACATTCAGGGCAACAGAACAATAGGTAAGCAAAAGGCCCAAAGCATGGTATCTCCACTGAGATTTTTCTGGTCACACTCATATCTGAGTTTTCTGAGATACTGGCCATTCCCTTCAGGTATCCAGTACATGGACATGTCAAAGACCTTGGAGTTGGTACATATCTTGGACACAAAACAATGAGACTATTCTGGAGAGTTGCCAGAATTCAGGAAGAAAACAGGGACTTAGGAAGGTAGTAGGTTTTGCCAATCCATAAGGCAAGCTGCAGTCCATTCATAAATTGGGCAGGATGAATGCTGGGAATCTTTTTACTACACAGGACACATCCATTGTTGCATTGTCTTTTCTCATGTCTACAGCCACGGACACAGTGGGATACACAGACATAGAAACACTCACCTTGTCAAATGACTTACTAGAAATAGTTCACTGAAAACCAAACAAACCGCCTTTCCTACCTATTCTCAGAACAAGAGACAAAACCACACACCCACACTCACAATGGCACCTCCTTCGCCTAAGTAGGTCTGTGACTATCCGGAGTGTTCTCTGACTGGTGGGCAATACTATGTTCCCCCGAAATGGCCTGTATTCTCTCAGATCTGGTTTCCTTGGCCAACTATGTGAAGTTGTCAGGAAAAAGTGGTGAGCCACTACCTGCTTTCTCAGGAAAGGTCCCTCTTCAGAGCTCTCCTGGCATTTGGCCATCCTCACATCAGTAGGTACCAAGAAAGACTGACTCTGTCCTTGGTAAATCCAAACAAGTGAGCCCACTGGGACTGGGACTGGAACTGCATCTGGGTGCCTGGCTTCTTGGATACCAAGTTCAGAGAGTTCCATCACCAAGGAAATGAGGTATGACACTTTCTTTGGAACTGAATGAGGTCACTGCCTTTGCAACCACTTGGTCCTAACAGTTGCTTCCAAGAGCCCCATGAGATGGAGGCTGCCCCTTCTTCCTCTGACACTTTCACAATTTAGAATGGTATATCAACCATAGGCACACACACAGGCCTGGTTTGGTCCATCTTCTCCACAATAAGAAGAGAGAGGCTGATTCAGACACATCCCTTCATCCTGACCAGGTGGTTTGTCATCGAAGATGACTTTTGCTCTTTCAGGTCCTTCATACCTGTCTACAACTTCTCCAGGTATCATTTCTGCATGGACCTTTGAGGATCTCAGCAGGTGGAAGGTCCCCTACTTTTCTGTATTGTAAGAACAACTTTGTCCCTGCTCTTCTGTAAAATGAGATTGAGGGAACAGTGTATGTTTTGGGTTAATAACAGGTTTGATTTCGATTTGTGTTAGGAATCATTCTTCTGGATGAATAATGGTATTGGGAACCTGGTATATTTACAAGAATGTAGAGGTGAAACATAAGTATGAAAACAGAAATCCAGGTATGATTTTAAACCCATAAGGGCATTGGGCCCTTGATTGGGATACTTAGCTTTGAATTATGTTCTGCACAGATGTCTCAGATAATTTGATATACAATGGCATAGGACCTTGTACCTTGGAAGATTGAATGTAGAAGAGAACATCCCTTCAAAAAGGGATAGTCGGTAGGATTAGGAAGATAGTCGGTCGTTTTAGGAAGAAGAGTGAGTATATGATTTGGAACAAAAGTTCTTTAGCAATAGGATTTCAGTTAGAGAGTGAATGTATATGTCAGCACATATGAAGAGCCAGTCACGATGATGAAGTGGGGAAAACATGTAGAAAAGAAGATATCAATAAAGATATTACGAAATCAGGGAAAGTATAAAGTGAGTGAGAGGATTAGACATTTTCAACAGGCTTGAGGTTGAATCTTAGAAAGAAACAAATATGAAGTCACCAATAATATTGACATTTGAGAGCATTAGGCACCCTGGACATGGATGTTTTTAGTAATCTATGTTCACATTTCATTTAGGCTTTGCTTGGTTCAATCATAAGTGTAACATTTACATTTTTGTCCAGAATATTATTGTGATAATATGTATATGTAGATCAGGTGACATAAGTATTTCTTCCACCATTTTTGGTAGCAATATACTGAAGACATAAAATTAGTATTGGGCGTACAAAGAGGTGTACCCTATGTCTATGAATATAGAGATAAAGCATGAATAGACCATACTGTGAATAAGTAATATAACTTGTTCCGACTTAATATAATGGGATGAACTGATATCTGAAAAATTACTGGAAATCTTATATGCATATACAATCATTCATTCCAACCAGTTATTCATCTAATGTCAATATTAGTGTTTTGGTTTATCATGAAGAGTGTGTGAGTTTTACTTCAAAAGTGATTATGGAAATTGAAAATAATGTGTTTGGAAAGAAGTCTCATGAAAAGACCAGTCAAGAAACCCTGACAATACATGTGTTGTGAAGTAGGAAGTGATTAAAGTTTAAAGAAATGCCTACAAATTTGTGAACTTGTGGATGAAATACATATCTTATGATGAGCAAAAAGTGAAGAAATAATAATGTACCAGTGTTGAATATAAATGAACATCATATTATATATCATGTCCCATTGGGATCTACTTGCATTGGTGATAGACTGGATCAGTTCCTGTAGAATTATTAACATTTGTATGCACCATTCACTGAAGTTAGTTTTCAGTACTAGGAAACAAATATGTATTTAAGGTGGATGAATATTTCTGAGACTAATATTTTGGAAAGTTTATTATAAATCCACATGCATGAACATGAATGAATTTAGAGAGTGTATATAAGACACATATATTTCATATTTTGAAAAATCTGGAGAGTGTATATATATATATATATATATATATATATATATATATATATATATATATATATATATATACACACACATACCCACACACACACAAAAAAAACCACACACAGACATTTAAAAGTAGCAATATATATGCCAATCAAAATTCATCTTTAAATATATATCATCCACAGATGCAAAAATATTTATTTTACTGAACATGAGTTTATGTATAATGATGTTCTACTAGGAAGTTCCCCTATAGGTGGAATTTTCAGTTCCAACAGCAATTTGGAGGAGTGATCTCTTCTCACAATTTGTATCTGCCAAGTCAGCCATCTCACAAAAATGTACATGTGATACCAGGTAGGATTCTATAAGTGCATATGAAAATACATGTGATGAATAGGCTACAGAGAAAGGGAGACAGGAATTCATATATTTGTTTAATTTAAAAACACATGGTGAACAATTTCAATTAAAAATTGACTAGATTTATAACACCTACCATTTATCATGCAAAAGGTAAGTCCAAGTATGCAGCATGCCTCCTCTGAACTGCTTGTATTTCTATTCTGTTTGGGTATTTTTCTCCATCATATTAGGATTAGTAGTCAGAGGATAGTAGCGTATGGGATAGTGTCAGGGATTCAGTATTTCGAATAGAAAATTGAAAATGAATGCAATGTGTATGCAAATATGTGCTACACAAATATCTTCCCACTCTCATCCAGAGCAATGCCTTGACATTACCTTCGCCCCATGTATGACACAATTAGAGCAGAAGAGTTAGAAAATCTGTGAATACATATCTGCAATGGAAACTGCTCAATTTTCACAAATTTGGAGAAGGTAGAGGAGTTTCCAAAATTAAGGGACAATGTAAACTCTCCACAAACATGGAGCTCTGCTGGCCTAAAGAGTTCTTAAGAAACTGCCTCTGAGGTTGGGCACATGAAATATATGTTGTTGTCAGGAGCTTTAGCTTCCATTGTAGTGAGACCATCCAAGCTGGTCTGCATTTTTGTGACCTTTGTGAGCACATGGTTTCTTGTTTTCCAATGAACATGAAGCAGCCTTGCTAAATTCTCTCTTTGTAGGTAAACTGTGACCAATGGGGGCTAAGTGTCTCCCCGTGTGCACTGTGAACCCATTTGGTCATCCTCCACTTTTCGTGCTGTTTCTTGCTGCTGCACTCGCAATTTGGCATTTGCTTCATGAAACAAGGAGTTCAACTGGGACACAGTGCTGGAGCGAGTTCTGTCACGTGTGGTGGGTCAGGGTCTGCAGGAAAATGCACCAACCATGCTTCTATCCCACCAGCTTGCCTCCTTGAGCATAGCAACCTGATTCTGAACATTGCCCTGAAACTCCTACATATAACAAGATGCCTTTTGAGAGAAGGGTCTGCTGGCTGCACCATATCAGTCATAATCCATTTGGAAGCCAAAGGCAGATCCACATGGCCAAACCACAGATTTTTTATCACACACCTGCCCACAACTTCTCTAGGTCCACTACTCAGCAGGCTCGAACTTACTTGCATCTCTTTTCTATACCATTTTCATGAAAACCAGTCAATCAAGGCACCTTCTGGTATATTCATAATCAGAAACAGGACATCCAAAGGTTTTCCAGTGCCACCTGCTCATGGGAATTTTAAACATTTCATGGTATTTATCTAACCATTTTTAAAGGATGAAGTTGGAGGCACTGTGGGTTTCAATTCATTCAGGAACCATTAAATGTTGAGGAAACTCATTTTAATGAAAGCTCTCGAGAACTCTCACAGGCAAGGCTTCCAAAAGAGTGGCCAAAAGTTCACATGAAGCCAGGCCTATTGAGGTCTACAATATGAGGTCCATGTCTGTTTTGACTCTCAACTATTGCTGCCAAGTCTTTCAGAATAAAATCATGTGATATCCTGGCTGAGATTCCCAGTGCTCTGTGGAAAGCAACCCTGGGTCAAGACTCATTTTCCAAGGACTCCATGCGTGGTCTCCTAAAATCCCAACACAACTCATTGCAATACTTCTCTAAGATCAGTTCCAGAATGCAGTCTCTAAGGGTAATTACGCCAGAGTTCCAGCCCACGTGGACCAATTCATCTCTTCCAACCGCCACACAAGTGACCACAATTAAAACCAAAACACTCCCACATGGACCTCATCTTCTTCCATATAGACACTCATCATTACCTCTGGCTGAAGGATTCTATGAGGGGCACAGCCCAAGACAATGTCCAAAAGAAGCTTCCTTACCCCTCATATGCCTAAAGGCCCGGACTCCCTTCCTGTGAACCAGGAGTGATCAAATAGGCCTGCCGTTAATACTGCTCCACTTCTGCAATTTGTGGCCTATTGACTGTGGGGTTTAGATTCTTTTTGTAAATGGGAGTCATGAGAAAACCCAAGCACCTATGGGCTAGACTCTGCAGGGCTTTGAAGAACTCATTTGACCCAAAGGATCCCTATTCTCACTTGATGGAGGCAGGAACATTACAGAGGAAGACGAGAGACTCCATCCACAATGACCGCTCTTTTGGCCATTTTGGTTTTGGATGCACACATGGGATCCTTCTTTAGACCCATCAGGTGCTGAGAATCAAAGCCACAGCCTCACACAGGGCCAAGAGGCTGATTCAGACACATCCCATTCTAAAGCAATTAAGCAAAGAGCCCAAGGTGATGCCCATTCATTTTCATTTGAAAACTGTTTTCTTCAGGCTTCAAAAAGGGGTGGCCTGAGTCAAAGAACTTCCTGACATTCAGGGCAACAGACAAATAGGTAAGCAAAAGACCCAAAGCAGGGTTTCTCCATTGAGACTCTCCTGGTCCCAATGATATCTGTGTTTTCTGACATGCTCTCATTCCCTTCAGCTATCCAGTACATAGCCATGTCACAGATCTTGGAGGTGGTTCATATGGTGGACATAAAATCATAAGCCTATTCTGAAGAGTGGCCATAATTCTACGAAGAAAACAGGAACTTTGGAAGATAGTAGGTGTTGCACATCCATAAGGCAATCCACAGTCCATTCATAAATTAGGCAGGATGAATGCTGAGAAGCTTTCTACTAGACATGACAAATCCATTGATGCATTCTCTTTTCTAATGTCTACAACCACAGACACGGTGGGATACACAGACATAGAAACACTTGCCTTGTCAAAGCACTCAGTAGACACAGTCCATTCCAAACCAAACAAACTGCCTTTCCTACCTATTCTCAGAACATGAGACAAAACCACAAACTCACACCCACAACCACAAAGGCACCTCCTTCCTCCAAGTAGGTATGTGACTATCTGGAGAGCCCTCTGACTGGTGGACCATTTTATGTTCCCCCGAAACGGCCTGTCCTGTCTCAGATCAGGTCTCTTGGCTAACTCTGTGAAATTGGCCGGGACCAGCAGTGAGACACTACCTGCTTTCTCAGGAAAGGCCCCTCTTCAGAGCTCACCTGGCATTTGGCCATACTCACATCAGTATTTACCAAGAAAGACGGACTCTGTCCTCTGTAAATCTAAACAAGTGAGCCCACTGGGACTGGAACTGGGACTGCCTCTGGGTGCCTGGATTCCAAGTTTAGAGTGTTCCTTCAACAAGAAAATTAGATGAGGTCACTTCTTTCTGGAACTGATTGAATTTGCTGCCTTTGCAACCACTTTGTCCTAACAGTTGTTTCCAAGGGTCTCATGAGATGGAGGCTGCCCCTATTTCCTGTTACAATTTCACAAGATAGAAAGTTATATCAACCATAGGCACCTGGGAACAGCTCTCTACATAGGCCTGGTTTGGTCCATCTTCTCTACATTAAGAAGATAGAGGCTGATTCAGACACATCCCTTCGTCATGACCAGGTTGTTTGCAATTGAAGATGACTTTTTCTCTCTCAGGTACTTCATAGTTCCCTATATCTTCTCCAGGGATTATATCTGCATAGACCTTTGAGCTTCTCAGCAGGTGAAAGTCTCCCTACATTTTTGTATTGTAAGACCAACTCAGTCCTGCTCTTTTGTAAAGATAGATTGAGGGAACAGTATATGGTTAGGGTTAATAACAGGTTCGATTTGTGTTAGGAATCATTCTGCTGGATGAATAAGAATATTGGGATCCTGTGGTATTTATAAGAATATAGAGGTGAAATATAAGTATGACAATGGAATTCTAGATAAGATTTGAAGCCCAGAAGTGCACTGGGCACTGGAGTGGGAAACTTAGCTTTGAACAATGTTCTGCACAGATATCTCAGATAAATCGATATATAATGGCAAAGGACCATGTACCTTGGTTGATTGAATGTGTAAGAAAACATCCAGTCAAAAAGGGATAGTCGGTAGGATTAGGAAGATAGTGTAGGTTTAGATAGAAGAGTGAGAATAGGATTTGGACCAAAAGTACTTTAGCAATAGAGTTTTGGTTAGAGAGTGAATGTAAATGTCAGCACATGTGAAGAGTTGGTCACAGTGATGAACTGGAAAAAATATGTAGGAAAGCATTTATCAATAGAAACATTAGGAAATCAGGCAAAGTATAAAGTGAGTGATAGGATTAGACATTTTCAACAGGTTGAGATTTAATATATAATCTTAGGAAGAAACAAATATGTAGTCACCGACAGGATAGACATTTGAGAGCATTAGGCCACCTGGACATGGATGGTTTTAGTAATCCATGCTCACTTCCTATTTAGGATTTGGTACAATCATAAGTGTGACATTTGCGTTTTGTGTCCAGAATATTACACTGAAAAAATGTATATTTATATCAGGTGACATGAGTATTTCTTCCACCATTTCTGGAAGCAATATGTTGAAGACATATAAATTAGTATTGGGGGTACAAATACGTGCACCCTGTGTCTCTGAATATAGAGAAAATGTATGAATAGACAATAGTGTGAATAAAGAATATAATTGGTTTCAACTTTAAAAAATGGATTGAAGTGGTATCTGAAAATATAAAGAAAATTTTATATTGATAAACATACATTCATTCAAACCAATTATACATCTATTTGTAATATTAGGGTTATGGTTTATCATAAAGGGTGTGAGTTTTGCTTCAAAATTGATTATGAAAATCGAAAATAATGTGTTTGGGTAGAAGTCACATGAAAAGACCAGTCAAGACACCTGGAGGAATACATGTGTTCTGAAGCAGGAATTGATTGAAAGTGAAACAAATGCCCATAAATTTGTGAATTTGTGGATGAAATATATATCCTATGATGTCCATAATACGAATAAATATTAATGTACCAGGGTTTAATAAAAATGAACGTCAAAATGCACAGCTTGTCATATCGGAATCAAGGTGCATTGATGTTAAACTTGGTCAGTTACTGTAGAAATATTAGTTAAATCTGTTTTTCAGGTGGATGAATATTTCTGAGAATAATCTTGTGAAAAGTTGATTATAAATCCAAGTCCATGAACATGAATAAATTTAGCCAGTGTAAATAAGACACATATATTTCATATTTTCAAAAATCTGGAGAGTGTATATATATATATATATATATATATATATATATATATATATATATATATATATATTTACACAAAACACACACACAGACATTAAAAAGTAGCAATATATATGCCACTCAAAATTCATCTATAAATATATATCATCCAAAGATGCAAAAATATTTATTTTACTGAACATGAGTTTATGTATAATGTTTTTCTACTAGGAAGCTCCCCTATAGGTGGAATTTTCAGTTCCAACAACGATTTGGAGGAGTGATCTCTTCTCACAATTTGTATCTACCAAGTCAGCCAACTCACAAAAATGTACATGTGATACCAGGTAGGATACTATAAATGCATATAAAAATACATGTGATGAATAGGCTACAGAGAAAGGGACAGGAATTCATATATTTGTTAATTTTAAGAACACATGGAGAACTATTTCAATTGAAAATTGACCAGATTTATAACACCTACCATTTATCATGCAAAAGGCAAGTCCAAATATACAACATGCCTCCTCTGAAATGCTTGTATTTCTATTCTGTTTGCGTTACTTTTCTCCATCATATTAGGATTAGTAGTCAGAGTCTAGTAGGGTATGTGAATATTTCTGAGAATAATCTTGTGAAAAGATGATTATAAATCCACATTCATGAATATGAAAAATTTAGGATGTGTAAAATAATACACATATATTTCATATTTTGAAAAATCTGGAGAGTGTGTATATATATATATATATATATATATATACACACACACACACAAACATTCACAGACATTAAAAAGTAGCACTATATGCCAATTTAAAATCACCATGAAATATATATCATCCACAGATCCAAATAAATTCATTTTACTGAACATCGATTTATGTATAATGTTGTTCAACTAGGAAGCTCACCCACAGGTTGAATTTTCAGTTCCAACAGCGTTTAGGAGGAGTGATCCCTTTTCACAATTTGTATCTGCCAATTCAGCCTCCACACAAGAACGTACGTGTGGTAACAGTTAGGATTCTAAATGTGCATATAAAAATACAGGTGCTGAATAGGCTTCAGAGAAAGGGAGACAGGAATTCACATATTTCTTAACTTTTAAAATACATGGAGAACTATTTCAAAAAAAATTGACAAGATTTAAAACTCCTACACTATATAATTCAAAAGGCAAGCCCAACTATCCACCATGCCTCCTCTGAACTGCTTGTAGTTCTATTCTTTTGGGGGTATTTTTCTCCAACATATTAGGATTAGTAGTCAGAGTCTAGTAGGGTATGTGTTAATGTCAGTGATTCAGTATTTTGAATGGAAAATAGGAAAATGAATCCAATGTGTATGCAAATATGTGCTTCAGAAAAATCTTCCCACTCTCATCCAGAACAATCCCTTGACATTAACTTCGCCCCAAGTAAGAGACAATTAGAGGAAAAGAGATAGAAAATATGTGAATACATATCTGAAATGGAATTTGATCAGGAGTTCACAACCATGGAGGTGGTAGAGGAGTTTTCAAAAGTAAGGGACAGGGTAAGCACTCCACAATCACAGAGCTCTGCTGGCCTAAAGACTTCTTGAGAAACTGCCTCTGAGTTTGGGCACTTGAAATATATGTTGTTTTCAGGAGCTTTTGCTTCCTTCTAGTGAGAAGATCAAAGCTGGGTCAGCATCTATGTGACCTGGAGGACATAAATTGTAATATTCCAATGAACATGAGGGAGCAGTGCTGAATTCTCTCTTTGTAGGTATACTATGGCCACTTGGGGCTAAGTGTGTCCCCGCGTGGATTATATATTCATTTGTTCCTCTTCCACTCTTCATTGTGTTTCTTGCTGCTGCACTGCGACTTTGGTATTTGCTTCACGAAATACATGGAGTTCAACTGGGACACAGTGGTCTAAGTGTCTGCCCGTGTGGACTGTGAAGCCATTTAGTAATCCTCCACTTTTCCTGGTGTTTCTTGCTGCTGCACTGCGAGTTTTGTATTTGCTTCATGAAATACAAGGAGTTCAACTGGGACACAGTGCTGGAGGGAGTTCTATCACATGTGGTGGCTCACACATGAGCATTCATGAAACCGGCCTCTATACCACATAGCTTGCTCCCTTGACCATAGCAACCTGATTCTGTAAATTACCCTAAAACCTCTCCATATAACAAGATGTGTTTACTTATAATGGTCTCCTGGCTGCACCATGTCCGTCTCATGACATTTGGAATCCAAAGGCAGATCCACATGGCCCCATCACAGATGTTTTATCACACACCTGCCTACCGCTGCTCTAGGCCCTCTACTCATCAGGCTCCAAATTACTGGGATCTCGGTTCTACACCATTTTCATTAAACCCAATCAATCAAGGCACTGTCTGGTACACTCATGATCAGAAATAGGACATCCAAAGGTTCTGTATGCCACCTGTTCATGGGAATTTCAAAAATTTAAACTATTTATCTAGCCATTTATCAAGGATGAATTTGGAGGCACAGTGGATTTCAATTCATGCAGGAACCATTAAATGGTGAGTATGATCATTTCAATGAAAACTCTGGAGAACTCTCACAGGCAAGGCTTCCCAAAGAGTGTCCAAAAGGTCACCTGAAGCCAGGCTCATTGAGGTCTACAATTGAGATCCATGAGTGTTTTGATCTCAACTATGGCTGCCAAGTCTTTCAGAATAAAATCTTGTGGTATCCTGACTGAGATTCCCAGTGCTCTGTGGAAAGCTACCCTGGGCCTACATCTCAGGTTCCAAGGGCGACTCTCATGCATGGCCTCCTCAAATCCCAACACAACTCATGGCAATACTTCACTAAGCTCAGTTCCAGGACACAGTGTCTAAAAGGAGTCACACCAGAGTTCAGGCCCAGGAGGACCCAGTAATCTCTTCCAGCTACCACACATATGACCACAATTTAAATCAAAACACTCCCACATGGGCCTCATCTTCTTCTACACAGACACGCATCATAACCTCTGGCTGGAAGTTTCCATGAGGGGTGCAGCCCAAGACAGTGTCCAAAATAAGCTCCATTGCCCCTCATTTGCCAAAAGTCAGGGTGGCCTAAACACCCTTCCTTTGAACCAGGAGTGATCAAATAAGCCTGCCTTTAATACTGCTCTGCTTCTCCAATTTGAGGCCTAATGACTGTCAGGTGTAGATTTTCTATGTGATTTGGAGTCATGAGAAAACCCAAGCACCTATGGGCTATCCACTGTAGGGCTTTGAAGAACTCATTTGACCCAAATGATCCCTATTCTCACTTGACGGAAGTCAGGAACTGAAAAGATCGGGCGAACTTCAGAGGAAAAGACCACCAAGAGACTGTCTCATGCCACAGCAAAGGGTTTATTGGGGGTCCAGCATGCTGAGGCTCAGAGCTCACTTCAGAGGAGCAAAGAACAAAGAGCCCCGAGAATAACTTGAGCAGAGTTTATATACATTCTTTAGAGAGGGCAGGGACTTTACATACATCATAGCCTCCTTTAGAAAATCATCATATACCGCGGGAAAATCAAATAATAACTCTAAAACATGATTAGCACATTCATTGGTGGGAACAGGTTGGGCAGCGGGTGATTGGTCAGCCGTGAGAAGGAGTATACATTTAAACTGATTGGTTGAAGCACTGAGATGTATACGTGCAAATCTGCATGGTTTCTGGGAAAGGGGTGGTTAAGTAACGAGGTGGTCAGGGAAGATTTCAACACACATCTAATGGGAAGATCCGGGAATTGTCTTAAGTGCCACAGGAATTTCAGGTTCTGAGTGCAGCTTGGAAAATGTACAAAACCTGGTTCTTTACGTTTCAATTTCAATTTCTTTTATTCTTTCATTTCCCACCCCTTTTTCTGACTACTTTTAATTTTAAAAGTAATGAATCAAAATTATTGTGGGGTTTCACATTCTATTCCTACCAGTGCAGCATATTTCTGTCTGATTATCATGAGTTTCACCTGCCTAATCTGAGCCTGGAGAAAGGAAACTATGTGGTTAGGCAAACAAGGTCCCACAGTTAGCAACACCATAAGGATGATCAGGGGTCCAGCTAAGTCTGATATTAGTGTAGTTACCAGGGGTACTCGGTTAACCATGACTCAAAGCACCCTTGTTGAATCTCCCATTCTCTCTGGCGCTCTTCAAGGTATTTTCTTAATTTACTCATGAATTATTTTGCAACTCCAATATGGTCAGCATAAAAACAACATTCTTCTCTCAGTGCAACACAGAGGCCCTCTCCCTCATCAAGAGGAGGTCTAATCCTCACCTGTTCTGTAAAACAACTTCAGAGAGAGAGGTTAAGGATTCCTGCAAAGCTGTGATGGAGGTCTCTAACGTCTTCAAGTCTTGATTTATTGCTGTTTCTAATTGGGCCATTTGTTGTTAACCACGCATCATAGAAGCTGTTCCCATACCCACTCCTGCAGCAGCTCCTATCCCCAATAGGATGGCTAGAGTAAGGGACAATGGTTCCCCTTGATATCGGGTTGTTTGTCCCCCTAGTAGACCTTCAAATGATTAGGCATTATGATAGAGTACCCTGGAGAGTATCTGCACCATTACACAATAATTTACAGGGCTGTCAAAGACCTGGGCTGAAATACAAGGAGTTCTGACTGTGTGGAGTTCAGTACCATAAAGGTTCCTTTAATTAGTTCCCAGGGGGAGGAGTCAGATGTACTCTGGACTGCGGAAGTAGGCAAAGACGGAATCCAGGAAGTATTAGATGGTAGAGGGGTTCTGGTAGATCTAGGCATGGAAGGTTTAGGAGGCTTAATCCCTGGCTTGAGGGGATTGGGTCCTATTGCTGTGGGATTTTCTTTCTTTTTAAGCCAGACGGTGAACCAGAGACCAAATTCATCACCTGGGCCATAAATATAGAATCGCATTCCCCACGTATTTCCCATAGGCCAGGTTTTTCTGAGGTAGCCCCTTCCTTTGGAAGTGAAAGTTATATTGAGGGGGTAACATAGAGTATTCTTTCCACAGCGAGTTTTTGACACCACTGGGCAAGCAACACATTTCTTGGGATCAATCCAGGTGTCATTTCATCCTACCGGAATCATACCTTTCTGGGGAGTTTGGGTTCCACCATGCAGCTTTCGTTTGTTCACAACCCCAAGATCTACAATAAAAGTCACTGGGTCCTCCACAGGTTTGGGCCTGTTTTATGACTTTGGAAATCAGGTGGGCACACATAATAGTCAAGACTGGCTAGTTTACACCTGAGCTGGGGGAGATGACATCCACAATTCATGGGTTAAGGTGGTCTATGTTGCCCTAGTTAGGGTTTGAGTGGGATCTGTGTGGGGTCCTCTATGTCAGGGAGATCCCAGTCAGGGAAGCCTATGGCAAGCTGACAAATTTCCGGGTGGAGAGATGGCCACCAAGTCCATAAGGTGGCTGTTTGTGAAATAGATCACACTACTTGCCCATTAGGATTCATTACTTGCCCTTGTTGCTGAGCACGCTGATGGGGATTAGGGCTGCTGGTGGTCATGGGAAGAATCCATAGCCCTACCCACATGACGGACACGCAACTTGAGATGGATACCAGTCTGTAGAAGTTTCCAGCCAGAGTCTGTACAGGGCTCAGGCATGAGATGGGAGGCATTGATCCAGGAAGTGATCCCATCCACTTTCACCACTGTGGGTGTTATAAGCAGCACCTGGTATGGTCCTTTCCAGTGGAGTTCCAGGGATGACACCTGACGCCATCTCACGTAGACGAAGCCTCCCACTTGATATCAATGTGGGGTTCCCTCGTCTCCAGTCTGATAAGCAGAGGCCAAATGTTTCCACAGGTATCGCTGGGTGCTGGGTTTGTTAAAGGGCTTTAAATCTGTCAAGCAAGGGGGTGTGAAAGGAATCATTAAGTCTCATAGTTGGGATTAGGTCCCCTACTGGAGGAAGGGCACCATTGAGAATTTCATAAGAGGTGAGGTTACACAAAGAGGCGGAGGGGGTATTTCTTTCACAAAACAGTGCATAAGGTTGGAGCATAGTCCAATTTTTTATGCCAGTATCCAAGCTTAATTTTGTTAAGTACTCTTTGATGGTTCTATTCATCCTTTCTACCTGTCCTGAGCTATAGGGTCTATAAGCACAATGTAACTTCCAATTAATCCCCAGGGTCCTGGCAAATCCCTTACTTTCCTGGGGCATGAATGCCGGTCCGTTAGCGGACCCTATTACCTTTGGCAGGCCGAACCTTGGAAAAATGTCTTCTACGATCTTTTTGACTACCATCTGAGCTGTTTCTTTCTTCATGGGGAAGGCTTCGACCCATCCTGAAAAAGTATCTACAAAGACTAGGAGATATTTAAGTTCATACCTTGCTGGCTTAATTTCAGTAAAGTTCAATTCCCAGAATTGTCCTTGTCTGGTTCCTTGTAAGCGCTTCCCTGCAGGAAGCTTGGATGGGTAAGCATTAACTACTTGGCAGACTTGACAAGCTCTAGTCACCTGCTCAGCTATTTCTTTCCTCTGTGAGTCAGTCAATAATAAGTCCTTTCTCCGGTCCTTTAAGAGTGCCTATATCTTCTCTGAGTCTAAGTGGGTGAGCTGGTGTACGTCTTTGACATAAAGGTGGGCTTTTGAAATTGTAAACTTGGCTCTGTAGGATCCCAGAGTTCTGTATCTGTCTCCTCAGATGATAAGTTGCCTGAATGTTCCGGTGCGGCCAAGTCTCCTGATTGTTGTTCCCCCTGGTGTGGAAAAAGTTAACACAGTCACTCCATTTAGGGCTGCCAATTAAGCTTCCTCATCTGCCCTTCTTTTTCCAACCGCCAAGGGTTCGTTTCCCTTCTGGTGCCCTGGGCAGTGCAGTATAGCTAGTTCCTTAGGGCCCTGCACTGCTGAGAGAAGTTGGAGGATCTCATCTTTGTTCTTTATTTCTTTCCAGGTGGAGGTTAATAACCCCCTTTGATGGTAAATAGCCCCGTGCACATTTGCAGTGGCAAATGCATAGCGGCTATCAGTGTATATGGTGGCCCTTTTGCCTGTTGCTAGTTCCAATACTTTCGTAAGGGCAATCAGTTCTGCTTTTTGGGCTGATGTCAGTTCTGGGAGACCAGAGGAACAGATGACATTAATTTTGCTAACTACTGCTTCTCCAGCCCACCGCTTACCATCTTGGAGGAAGCTGCTGCCATCTATAAACCATACAACTTCAGGGCAAGGCAGTGGCTGATCCTTCAAGTCTCGTCGTATACTGGTTTCCTCTGCCAGTATGTGTTGACACTCATGAGCAACGGGTCTTGATGATTCTTCTGGCAGCAGTGTAGCCGGGTTGAGTGGAGCAGCGGGTCCCAGCGTGATTCTGTCTTTGTCAAGCAAGAGGTTCTGGTAGTGGGTTATTCTAGAGTTTGATAGCCACATCTCTGGAGGCTGACAGATGATGCACTCCAGGGCATGGGGGACTATAATCGTTAGCTTCTGTCCCAACGTTAATTTATCAGCATCTTTTATTAGAAGGGCTGCCGCTGCTATAGCTCTTAAGCAATGGGGCGACCCACTAGCCACTGGGTCCAGTTTATTTGATAAGTATTCTACCGGCCTTTTCCAAGGTCCCAAAGTCTCAGTGAGCACAACCCGTGCTATTCCTTTCTTTTCCTCGATGTAGAGACTGAAGGGTTTTTCTATATCTGGGAGTGCTAAGGCCGGAGCAGATAGCAGCACCTTTTTTCTGACATTATCAAAAGCTTGTTGGTGCTCAGGGGTCCATTGGAAGTGGGCATCCCCCTTTATCAGCGGGTATAAAGGGGCAGCCAGAGACGCGAACCCAGGAATCCATAACCTGCAAAAGCCGGCAGTCCCAAGAAACTCCCTGAGTTGTCTCTTATTAGATGGGGGCAGTATCTGCACAAAGGTTCATTTTGTGGGCTCAGTGAGCCATCCTTTGCCACCCCTAAGAGAATAACCCAGGAAGATTACTTCTTGCTGACAAATTTGGGCCTTTTTGGCAGAAGCCCTATATCCAAGCCGAGCAAGCTTGGAAAATAATGCTTGGGTCCCAGACTCATAGTTCTCTTTGGTGTCGGCTGCCAGTAGCAGACCATCCACATATTGGAGTATGGTGACATCGGGGTGTGCAGTTTTGAAGTCATTGAAGTCCTTGTGGAGGGGTTCATCAAAGAGAGTGGGAGAGTTTTTGAACCCCTGTGGGAGTCTAGTCCAGGTTAGTTGGACAGATGTCCCTTTTTCGGGGTCTATCCACTCAAAAGCAAACAGCAACTGAGTGTCCTTATGTACGGGCAAGCAAAAGTGAGCATCTTTTAAGTCTAGCACAGTGTACCATTCCTGCTCCAGATTCAGAGCGCTAAGCAAATTATATGGATTCGGTACAGTGGGGTGAATGTCCTGCACTCTGTTGTTGATCTCTCTTAGGTATTGAAGCGTCCGGTAGTCCCCAGTTCCTGGCTTTCTTACTGGTAGCAGGGGGATATTCTAGGACAAATGACAGGGCCTTAAGACCCCAAGAGCCAGGTATTTCTGAATATGGGCCCTTATCCCATCCTTAGCTTCTTTGATTAGAGGATATTGTTTAACACTGATTGGAGAGATAGAGGCTTTTAATTCTACTACTATTGGAGGTTGTTATATGGCTAGACCTAACCCAGCAGTTTCTGCCCAGGCATTAGGATAATCTTTTATCCATTTCTGGGGTAGTTTGCCTGTTTGATCAGTCCTAGGAGGCGCGAAGTGTTGATGTTCATCTTCTACGGATGTTGTCAAAGCCATGACTATGGGAGTTTTTACTGAAGGCTTTAGAAACTCCACTTGGGGACCATCAGGGTTAAAGGTTATTCTAGCCCAGAGTTTGGTAAGCAGATCCCAGCCCATCAATGGGGCTGGGCATTCTTGGATTACTTGGAAAGCGTGGTGGACTTTTCCATTTCCTAGGTCCATAGTCCTCTTAGTTGTCCCAGCCCAATATCTACTGCCATTAGTACCTTTAACAGGGGACCATTTATTTGATAGGGGGCCCAGTGGGGTCTTAAAGGTTGATTATACTGCTCCTGTATCCACTTCAAAGTTCACTGGGGTCCCCTCCACTTTAAATGTTACCCTGAGCTCGGAGAGGGGATCCGAGCCCCGACTTTCCTAGTCCTCTTCTAGAGTCAGCACGGCGGACTGGCATCTCTGCTTCTTTCGGGGGCACTCTTTGGCCTAGTGTCCTGTTTTCTTTACAGTAGGCACACTGATCTGAGGCCAGGGGCAGCCATTGGCGGGGGCCCAGGTATCCCTTTCTGACTCCCTGCTTTTTAACTTCTGGCATATTTGGTGCTCTGACCAGAACCTTAGTCAATGCTTTAGTCTGCCTTTTGCTCCTTTCATCCTCCTTTTGTTCCCTTTCCATCTCTCTCCTCTGTTCCCTTTCCTCCTCAGTTTCTCTCTTATAATATACTTTCTCAGCATCTCTTACTAAATCTCTCAAGGTCTTATCTTGTAATACATCTAGACGTTGTAACTTTCTCTTAATATCTAGGGCAGCCTGCTCGATAAAGGCCATTGCAACAGATGCTTGTTCATCCTCTGCCTGAGGATCAAAAGTAGTATATTTCCTATATGCTTCCATAATTCTCTCCAGAAACATAGAGGGAGACTCATTAGGCCCTTGGATAATCTCTCTTACCTTGGCCAAATTAGTCGGCCCTCTGGCGGCCACTCGGAGACCCGCTATTAGAGTCTGGCGATAAGTGGACAGATGCTACCTACATTTAAAGGTGTTTGGGTGCCAGTTGGATCGGTTCATTGGCCTGTAGGGACGGAGAGGAAGCATCATAGGGGCTTCCGAGTTTTCTATTATCCGTCACCGTCGGGTTCCTTTAGGTGGCCCAGCTTCCTCCAGGGGAGGAGGGGTTGCTGCTTCTGCAGAGAAGTCCCCTGGAGTGCTTGGGTCTGGCCCAATTGCCTCTAGTGGCGGAGAGGCTGAGTCAGCGGCGAGAATATCATCTGGAACGTGTTGGGGGTTGGAGAGCGAGGGTAGAGGATAAGGAGTGGGAGGAGTGTCCAGTCTTGTGACTCAGGGAGAATGGAAGGAAGAGGGGGAGGAGTGGAAGGTTTGAATGATAGGATGCTGGGCGAAGGGGTATATGGCTGTTGATCTGGGTGGCCACGTGGCCCCAGCTGAAAGACAATATCTCTGACTTTTCGGATTAGAGGGAAGTAGAAGGATCCTTCTGGGGGGCCACCTGACTCTGAGAATAGGCCATTCTGAAGCACAGAGAATCTGCCAGGTACGGCATTTTACTGAAAAAGAAAGATTCTGGGCCCTTGAGCGGACATCAGTCCAATGATCAAGTGTCAGGGACAGAGAAGTGGAAGTGCTTTGTCCCATAATGAGAGTTACTCAAACAGGGACAGTGAAGACACAAACGCAACACAGACAAAGACAAACAGTAAACGTTTAACATGAGTCCAAGACAAAGATTAGAACTGAGTAACTGCCAAAACCTGATGGGTTAGACAATAAAGACAGCCGGAAAACTCAACATGAGTTCAGAACAATGACCAAAACTGAGTAGCCGGCAAAACCTGATGGGCTGGCGAACCGAATCCTGAAGCAAAATATAAACGAGTTGAAGAAATTAGTATTCCTTGATTTCTCTAGTCCTCTGGAGTGTCCCCCAGGAACGTGGCCTGTAGCTCTGTGACACATCTGTCAGCCACCATCAGAGAGAGCTAATGCTCTTCACTGACAGCCACTTTGCCAATCCATAACCTGAAACCCAAAACCAGAAAGAGGTGCCTTACTTACCCCGAGAGGAGTCCATTGGGGTCTTTTGTCCGCCGCTGCCGGATATCTCACCTGGGGCCTCCAGATGAATAGGTGGGGCGAACGTCAGAGAAAAAGACCACCAAGAGGCTTTCTCATGCAACAGCAAAGGTTTTATTGGGGGTCCAGCATGCTGGGGCTCAGAGCTCACTTTAGAGGAGCAAAGAACAAAGAGCCCTGAGAACAACTTGAGCAGAGTTTATATCCATTCCTTAGAGAGGGCAGGGACTTTACGTACATGATAGCCTCCTTTAGCAATTCATCATATACCATGGGAAAATCAAATAACAACTCTAAAGCATGATTAGCACTTTCATTTGCGGGAACAATTCGGGCAGGGGGTGATTGGTCAGCCCTAAGAAGGGGTATACATTTAAACTGATTGGTTGAATACCTGAGATGTATACTTGCTGAGCTGCAGGGATTCTGGGAAAGGGTTGTTAAGTAACTAGGTAGTCAGGGAAGATTTCAACACACATCTAATGGGCAGATCCGGGAATTGTCTAAACTGCCACAGGAAAGTGCAGCTTGGAAAGTTTACGAACCTGGTTCTTTACATTTCAATTTCAATTTCAATTTCTTTTATTCTTTCAGAACCTTACAGAGAAAGGCAAGAGGCTTAATCCACAATGACTGCTCTTTTGGCCATTTTGGTTTTGGATGCACACATGGGATCTTTCTTTCGATCCATCTGGTGCTGATAATCTAAGTCACAGCCTCACACAGGGCCAAGAGGCTAATTAAGACACAACCAATTTCAAAGCAATTACTACTCTGAGGTCAGTTACAGAACTCAGTCTCTGAGGAGAATCACACCAGTGTTCAAGGCTAGGTGCACCCAGTCATCTTTTCCAACCACCACATAAATGACCACAATTAAAACCAAAACAATTCCACATGGCCCTCATCTTCTTCCATAGAGTCACTCATCATAACCTCTGGCTGGAGGATTCCTTGAATGGCGCAGCTCAAGAGAGTGTCCAAAATAAGCTTCCTTGCCCCTCATTTGCCTAAACTCAGGGTGGCCTGGACACCCTTCCTGTGAACTAGGATTGATCACATACGTCTGCCGCTAATACTGCTCTACTTCTTCAATTAGAGGCCTACTGACTGTCAGGTATAAATTCCTTATGTGATTTGGATTCATGATTAAACCCAAGCACCTCTGAAGAGCTTGGAAGAACTCATTTGACCCAAAAAATCCCTATACTCCCTTGAAGAAGGTCAGGAACCTAACAGAGGAAGGCAAGAGACATCATCCACAATGACTTATGTTTTTGCCATTTTGGTTTTGGATGCACACATTGGATGTTTCTTTAGATCCATCAGGCGCTGAAAATCTAAGCCATAGCCTCTCACAGGGCCAAGAGGCTGATTCAGACACATGGCTTTCCAAAGCAATTAAGCAAAGAGCCACAGGTGATGCCCATTCATTTCCATTTGAAAACTGTTTCCTTCAGGCTTCACCAAGGGGTGGCCTGAGGCAAAGACCTTCCTGACATTCAGGGCAAAAGATCAATAGGTTAGCAAAAGGCCCAAAACAGGGTTTCTCCACTGAGGCTTTTCTGGTCACACTGATATCTGAGTTTTCTGAGATGCTCCAATTCCCTCCAGCTATCCAGAACATAGCCATGTCGCAGAGTTTGGAGGTGGTACATATTTTGGACACAAAACCATGAACCTATTCTGGAGAGTGGCCAAAATTCAGGAAGAAAACAGAAACTTAGTAAGATAGTAGGTGTTGCCCATCGATAAGGCAACCTGCAGTCCATTACTAAAATGGACAGGATGAATGCTGGGAAGCTTTCTACTAGACAGGACACATCCATTGATGCATTCTCTTTTCTAATGTCTACAACCATGGACACAGTGGGAGACACAGACACAGAAACACTTGCCTTGTCAAAGTTCTTTCTAGAAATAGTCCACTCCAAACCAAACACACCGCCTTTCCTACCTATTCTCAGAACATGAGACAAAACCACAAACTCACACACACACTCAAAAAGGCACCTCCTTCCCCCAAGTAAGTCTGTGACTATCCAGAGTGTCCTTTGACTGGTGGGCCATTTTATGTTCCCCCGAAAAGGCCAGTCTTGTCTTAGATCTGGTCTCCTTGTCAAACACTGTGAAGTTGTCAGGAGCCTGTTCTGACCACTACATGCTTTCTCAGGGAAGGCCCGTCTTCAGAACTCTCCTCGCATTTGGCCATCCTCACATCAGTAGGTACCAAAAAAGACAGACTCTGTCCTTGGTAAATCCAAACATGTGAGCCCACTGGGACTGAGACTGGGACTGGCTCTGTGTGCCTGGCTTCCTGGATCCCAAATTCAGAGAGTTCCATCACCAAGGAAGTGAGGTAGGTCACTTATTTAATGAGTTCACTGCCTTGGCAACCACTTTGTTATAACAGTTGCTTCCAAGGGTCCCATGAGATGGAGGATACCCTACTTCCTCTGACACTTTCACTAGTTAGAATGGTATATCAACCATATGGAACCAGAAACAGCTCTCCACATTGTCCTGGTTTGGTCCATATTCTCTCCATTAAAAATAGAGAGGCTGATTCAGACACAACCCTTCATCCTGACAAGGTTGTTTGCCATGGAAGATGACTTTTGCTCTCTCAGGTCCTACATAGCTGCCTAATACTTCTCCAGGGATCATTTCTGCTTGGACCATTGAGTTTCTAAGCAGGTGGAAGATCCCCTACATTCCTGTATTGTAAGACAAACTCTGTCCCTGCTCTTCTGTAAAGGTAGATTGAGGGAAGAGTGTATGGTTAGGGTTAATAACAGGTTCAATTTTGGTGAGGAGTCATTCTGTTGGATGAATAATGGTATTGGGAACCTGCGATATTTACAAGAATATATAGGTAAAATATAAGTATGGAAACAGAAATCTAGGTATGATTTGAAGCGCAGAAAGACATTGGGACCTTCATTGGGATACTTAGCTTTGAATTATGTTCTGCACAGATGTCTCAGATAAATCGATATACAATGTTATAGGACCTTGTACCTTGGATGATTGAATGTCGAAGAGAACATCCAGGATAAAAGGGATAGTTGGTAGTATTAGGAAGACAGTTTGTACGTTTAAAAAGAAGAGTGAGTATAAGTTTTGGACCAAAAATTCTTTAGCAATAGGGTTTCGGGTAGAGAGTGAATATGAATGTCAGAACGTGTGAAGAATCAGTCACAATGATGAACTGGGGAAAATATGTAGGAAAGCAGATATCCATAGAGACATTAGGAAATCATGCAAAGTGTAAAGTGAGTGATTGGATTAGACATTTTCAATATGATTGAGTTTCAATATATAATCTTAGGAAAAAACAAATATGTAGTCCCCAAAAAGATTGACAAGTGGGAGCATTAGGCAGCCTGGACATGGATGTTTTTAGTAATCCATGTTCATTTTCCATTTAGACTTTGGTACAATCATAAGTGTGATGTTTGCATTTTCTGACCAGAATATTACTGTGATAAAATGTATATGTGGATCAGGTAACATGAGTATTTCTTCCACCATTTCTTGGAGCCATATTTTGAAGATGTATAAATTAGTATTGTGGGTAAAAATAGATGTACCCTGTGTCTATGAATATAGAGATAATGCATGAATAGAGCGTAGTGTGAATAAATAATATTACTTGTTCCAACTTTAAATAATGGATAAAATTGATATCTAAAAATATTCAGGAAATCTTATATTGATATACATACATTCATTTCAACCAGTAATACATCTAATGGTAATATTAGGGTTGTGGTTTATCCTGAAGTGTGTGTGAGTTTTGCTTCAAACTGATTATGGAAATCAAATATAATATTTTTGGAAAGAAGTCTCATGAAAAGACCAGTCAAGAAACATGGAAGAATACTTGTGTTCTGAAGCAGGAAGTGATTGACATTGAAACAAATGTCTAAAAATTTGTGAACTTGTGGATAAAATATATATCCTACGATGTGCATAAACTGCAGAAATAGTAATGTACCATTGTTGAATAAAAATGAACGTCAAATTATATGTCATGTCCCATAGGAGTCTACTTGCGTTGATATTAAACTGGGTCAGTTACTCTAGAAATATTAGCATTTGTGTGCAGCTTTCACTGAAGTCAGTTTTCAGTACTAGGAAACAAATATATATTTCAAGTTGATGAATAATTCTGAGAATAATCTTGTGAAAAATCGATTATAAATCTAAATACATCAACATGAATAAATTTAGGGAGTATATATAAGACACATATATTTCATATTTTGAAAAATCTGGAGAGTATGTATATATATATATATATATATATATATATATATATATATATATATACACAAAACATACACACAGACTATAAAAAGTAGCAATACATATGCTAATCGAAATTCATCATTAAATATATATAATTCACATATGCAAAAATAATTATTTTACTGAACATGGATTTTTGTATAATGTTTTTCTATTAGGAAGCTCACCCATAGGTTGAATTTTCAGTTTCAACAGCGTTTAGGAGGAGGGATCTCTTCTCACAATTTGTATCTTCCAAGTCAGACAAAACAAAAAAATTAACCTGTGATACCAGGTAGGATTCTATATGTGCATATAAATATACATGTGCTGAATAGTCTATAGAGAAAGGGAGACAGGAATTCACATATTAGTTAATTTTAAAAACACATGGAGAATTATTTTAACCAAAAATTGACTAGATTTATAACACCTACCCTTTATCATGTAAAAGGCAAGTCCAAATATACACCA
This sequence comes from Callospermophilus lateralis, assembly GCF_048772815.1. NCBI lineage: Eukaryota > Metazoa > Chordata > Mammalia > Rodentia > Sciuridae > Callospermophilus > Callospermophilus lateralis. The sequence continues at coordinate 1,663,608 of NW_027513057.1, forward strand.
TGCCTCCACTGAACTGCATGTATTTCTATTTTGTTTTGGTTATTTTTCCTCCATCATATTAGGATTAGTAGTCAGAGTCTAGTAGGGTATGGGTTAGTGTCATGGTTTCAGTATTTTGATTGGAAAATAAGAAAATGAATCCAATGTGTATGCAAATATGTGCCACACAAAAATATTCCCACTCTCATCCAGAACAATGAATTGCCATTACCTTCACCCCAAATAAGACACAATTAGAGGAGAAGAGTTAGAAAATCTGTGAATACATATATGGAATGGAACATAATCAGGAGTTCACAACCTTGGAGGTGGTAGAGGAGTTTCCAAAAGTTAGGGTCAGGGTAAACACTCCACAAACATGGAGCTCTGCTGGCCTAAAAACTTCTTGAGAAACTGTCTCTAAGTTCGGGCACTTGAAATATATGTTGTTGTCAGGAGCTTTAGCTTCATTTGTAGTGAGACCATCAAAGATGGGTCTGCATCTATGTGACCTGGAGAACATGGTTTCTTTTTTTTTAATGAACATAAGGGAGCAGTGCTGAATTCTCTCTTTGTAGGTAAACTGTGGCCACTCGGGTCTAAGTGTCTCCCCATGTGGACTGTGAAGCCATTTGGTCATCCTCCACTTTTTGTGGTGTTTCTTGCTGCTGCACTGGGAGTATGGTATTTACTTAACGAAATACAATGAGTTCAACTGGGACAAAATGCTAGAGTGAGTTCTGTCATGTGTGGTGGGTCAGGTTCTCCAGGAGAATGCACCAACAAGTCTTCTATCCAACATAGCTTGTCCCCTTGACCATAGCAACCTGTTTCTTAAAATTGACGTTAAACCTCTCCATATAACGAGATGCCTTTACATATAAGGGTCTGCTGGCTACACTATTTCAGTCACAAGCCATTTGGAAGCCAATGGAAGATCCACATGACCCCACCACAGATATTTTATCACACATCTGCACACCACTGCTCTAGGCCCACTACTCAGCAGGCTCCAACTTACTGGCATCTCTGTTCTACACCATTTTCATAAAACCAAGTCAATTAAGCCACTGTCTGGTACACTCATGATCAGAAACAGGACATCCAAAGATTCTCCAGTGCCACCTGGTCATAGGAATTTCAAATATATCATGGTATTTATCTGAGATTAGGAAGATAGACGGTAGGATTAAAAAGAAGGGTGAGTAAAGGATTTGGACATTAAGTTCTGCTTCTCCAATTTGACGCGTATTGTCATGCATGGGCGACTCTCATGCCTGGCCTCCGAAAATCCCAACACAATTCATAGCAATACATCTCTAAGGTCATTTCCAAAACTCCGTTTCTAAGGGGAATCACACCAGAGTTCAAGCCCAGGTGGACCCATTCATCTCTTCCAACCGCCACACAAGTGACCACAATTAAAAACAAAACACTCCCACATGGCCCTCATTTTCTTCCATGTAGACACTCATCATAATCCCTTGCTAGAGGTTTCCATGAGGGACACAGTCCAAGACAGTGTCCAAAATAAGCTCCCTTCCCCCTCATTTGCCTAAAGTCAGGGTGGCCTGGGCACCCTTCCTGTGAACCAGGAGTGATCAAATAGGACTGCCATTAATGCTGCTCTGCTTCTCGAATTTGAGGCCTACTTACTGTGGGGTTTAGATACTTTATGTGAATTGGAGTCATGAGAAAACCCAAGAATCTCTGGGCTTCCCTCTGCAGGGCTTTGAAGAACCCATTTGAGTGAGTCTAGGAGTTGGACCAAAAGTTCTTTAGCAATAAGGTTTTGGTGAGAGAGTAAATGTAAATGTCAGCACATTTGAAGGGTCATTCCCAATGATGAACTGGAGAAAAGGTATTTGAAAGCAGATATCAATGGAGACATTAGGAAATCAGGCAAAGTACAAAGTGAGTGGTAGGATAAGACATTATTAACAGGGTTGAGTTTGAATATATAATCTTAGGAAGAAACAGATATGTAGTCACCAATAGGAATAATATTTGAGAGCATTAGGGAACCAGGACATGGATGTTGTTAGTAATACATGCTCACATTCAATTTAGGCTTTGGTACAGTCATAAGTGTGACCCTTGCATTTTGTGTCAGGAATATTACTGTGATGAAATGTATATGTATATCAGGTGACTAGAGTATTTTTTCCACCATTTCTGAAAGCAATATTTTAAAGACTTATAAATTAGTATTGGGGATACAAATACATAGACCCTGGGTCTATGAATATAGAGATGATGCCTTAATAGACCATACTGTGAATAAATAATATAACAGGTTCCACTTTTAATATTGGATTGAATTGATATCTGAAAATACATAAGAAATTTTATGTTGATATACAATCATTCATTCCAAACAGTTATACATCTAATGGTAATAATAGAGTTATGGTTTATCATGATGGGTGTGTGAGTTTGCCCCAAAAGTGATTATGGAAATCGAAAACAATGTGTTCAGAAAGAAGTCTCATGAAAAAAACAGTCAAGAAAGCTGGAGGAATACATGTGTTCTGAAGCAGGAAGTGATTGAAAGTGAAACAAATGCCTATAAATTTGCTAAATTGTGGAAGAAATATATATCGTATGATGTGCATAAAATGAAGAAAACTAATATACCAGTGTTGATTAAAAATGAACGTCAAAATAGACATCATGGAACATAGGAATCTACTTGCACCGATGTTAAACTGGGTAAGTTACTGTAGAAATATTAGCATTTGTATATACCATTCACTGAATTTAGTTTTCAGTACTAGGAAACAGATATGTAGTTCAGGTGGATGAATATTTCTGAGAATAATCTTGTGAAAAGTTGATTAGAAATCCAAATATATGAACATTAATGAATTTAGGAGTGTATAATAAGACACATATATTTTACATTTTGAAAAATCTGGAGAATATATATATATATATATATATATATATATATATATATATATATATACACACACACACACAAAACCCACACAGAGCAATTAAAAAGTAGCAATATATATGCCAATCAAAATTCATCGTGAAATTTATATGATCCACATATCCAAAAATATTTATTTTACTGAACATGGATTTATATATAATGTTGTTCACCTAGGAAGCTCCCCCATAGGTTGAATTTTCTGTTCCACAATTTGTATCTGTCAAGTTGGCCACCTCACAAGTATGTACGTGTGATACCAGGTAGGATTCAATATGTGCATATACAAATACATGTGCTTAATAGGCTACAGAGAAAGGGAGACAGGAATTCACATATTTGTTAACTTTAAAAACACACGGAGAACTACTTCAATTAAAAATTGACTAGATTTATAACTCCAAACCTATGTATTGCAAAAGGCAAGCCCAACTATACACCACCCCTCCTCTGAACTGCTTGTATTTCTATTCTGTTTGAGTTATTTTTCTCCATCACATTAGGATTAGTAGTCAGAGTCTAGCAAGCTATGGGTTAGTGTCAGGGAATCAGTATTTCGAATGGAAAATTGGAAAATGAACACAATGTGTATGCAAATATGTGCTACACAAAAATCTTCTTATTCTCTTCCAGAAAAATTTATTGTAATTAACTCCGCCCCAAGTAATACAGAATTAAAGAAGAAGAGTTAGAAAATCTGTGAATACATATCTGGAATGGAATATGCTCAGGAGTTCACAACCTTGGAGGTGTTAGAGGAGTTTCCCAAAGTAAGGGACACAGTAAACATTTCTCAAATGTGGAGCTCTGGTGCCCTAAAGACTTCTTGGGAAACTGCCTATGTGGTTGGGCACTTGAAATATATATTGTTTTCAGGAGCTTTTGATTTCTTTCTAGTGAGACCATCAAAGCTGGGTCTGCATCTATGTGACCTGGAGGACATGGATTCTTATTTTCCAATGTACATGAGGTAGCAGTGCGGAATTCTCTCTTTGTAGGTAAACTGTGGCCATTGTGGGCTAAGTGTCTCCCTGGGGGACTGTGAAGCCATTTGGTCATCCTCCAATTTTCATGGTGTTTCTTGCTGCTGCACTGGGACTTTGGTATTTGCTTCACGATATACAAGGAGTTCAAATGGGACACAGTGGTGGAGGAAGTTCTGTCTTGTGCGGTGGGTCAGGGTTCTCAGGAGAATGCACCAAGCAGGCTTCTATCCCTCATAGCTTGCCCCCTTGTCCATAGAAACCTGGTTCTGAACATTGCCCTGAAACCTCTCCATATAACAATATGCCATTTCATTGAACATTCTGCTGGCTGCACCATGTCAGTCACAAGCAATTTGGAAGCTAATGGCAGATTGACATGGCCTCACAAAGATGTTTTATCATACACCTTCCCACCTCTGCTCTAGGCCCACCACTCAGTAGGCTCCAACTTACTGGTATCTCTGTTCTACACCATTTTTATGAATCCCAGTCAATCAAGGCACTGCCTGATAGATTCATGAATGATGTAGGACATCCAAATGTTCCCAGTGCGACCAGGTCATGGGAAATTCAAAAATTTCATGGTATTTATCTAGGCATTTTTCAAGGATGAAGTTGGAGGCACTGTGGGTTTTAATTCATTCGGGAACCATTAAATGGTGAGGATGCTCATTTCAATGAACGCTATCGAGAACTCTCACAGGCAAGACTTTCCAAAGAGTGGCCAAAAGGTCACATGAAGCCAGGCTCATTGAGGTCTACAATGTGAGGTCCATGTTTGTTTTGATTCTCAACTATGGCTGACATGCCTTTAAGAATAAAATCATGTGATATCCTGGCTGAGATTCCCAGTGCTCTGTGGAAAGGTACCCTGGGCCTATATCTCAGTTTCCATGGGCGACTCTCATGCGTGTCCTCCTAAAATCCCAACACAAGTCATGGCAATACTTCTCTGAGGTCAGTTTCAGAACTCACTCTCTAAGGGGAATCACGCCACTGTTCAAGCCCAGGTGGACCCAGTCACCTCTTCCAACCGCCACACAAATGAAAACAATTGAAACCAAAAAAAATCCCACATGGCCCTCATTTTATTTCATATAGACACTGAATATAACCTCTTGCTAGAGGTTTCCATGAGGAGCACAGTACAAGACAGTATCCAAAATAAGCTCCCTTGCCCCTCGTTTGCCTAAAGTTTGAGTGGCCTGGACACCCTTCCTGTGAAACAGGAGTGATCCAATAGGCCTGCATTTAATACTGCTCCACTTCTCCAATTTGAGGCCTACTGACTGTGGGATTTAGATTATTTATGTGTATTGGAGTCATGATAAAACCCAAGCACCAATGGGCTAGCCTCTGCAGGGCTTTAAAGAACTCATTAGACCCAAAGGATCCTTATTCTCACTTGATGGAGGTCAGGAAACTTACAGAGAAAGACAAGAGAATTCACCCACAATGACTGCTCTTTTGGCCATTTTGGTGTTGGATGCATACATGGGATCTTTCTTTACATCCATCAGGTGCTGACAATCTAAGCCACAGCCTCACACTGGGCCAAGAGCCTGATTCAGACACATCCCTTTCCAAAGCAATTAAGCAAAGAGACACAGGTGATGCCCATTCATTTCCATTTGAAAACGGTTTTCTTCAGGCTTCACAAACGGGTTGGCCTGAGGCAAAGTCCTTCCTGACTCAGGGGAAAAGAACAATTGTTAAGCAAAAGGCCCAACCACGGTTTCTCCACTGAGATGTTAGTAGTCACACTGATATCTGAGTTTTCTGAGATGCTCGCCATTCCCTTCAGCTATCCAGTATATGGCCATGTGACAGAGCTTGGTGGTGGTACATATCTTGGACACAAAACCATGAGCCTATTCTGGAGAGTGGCCAGAATTCAGGAAGAAAACTGGAACTTAGGAAGATAGCAGGTGTTACCCATTGATTATGCAAGCCCTGGTCCATTCATTAATTGGGCAGGATGAATGCTCGGAAGCTTTCTAATAGACAGGACACATCCATTGATGCATTCTTTTTTTCTAATGTCTACAACCACGGACACAGTGAGATACACAGACATAGAAACACACGCCCTGTGAAACGACTTAGTAGAAACATTTCACTCCAAACCTCAAAACCGTCTTTCCTACCTATTCTCAGAACATGAGACAAAACCACAAACCCACACCAACACCCAAAAAGGCACCTGCTTCCCTCAAGTAGGTCTGTGACTATCCAGAGTGTCCTCTGACTTCTGGACCATACTATGTTCTCCCAAAATGGCCTGTCCTTTATCAGATCTGGTCTCCTTTGTCAACTCTGTGAAGTTGTCAGGAGCTAGTGGTGAGCCACTACCTGCTTTCTCAGGAATGGCCCCTCTTCAGAGCTTTTCTGGTATTTGGCCATTCTCACATCAGTAGGTACCAAGAAAGATTGACTCTGTCCTTGGTAAATCCAAACAAGTGAGCCCACAGGGACTGTGACTGAGACTGGCTTGGAAGCCTGGCTTCCTGGATCCCATGTTCAGAGAGTTCCATCACCACGGAAGTGAGGTGAGGTCACTTCCTTCAGGAACTGAATGAGTTCACTGGCTTGGCAACCACTTTGTCCTAACAGTTGCTTCCAAGGGTCACATGAGATGGTGGCTGCCCCAACTTCCTGTGACACTTTCACAAGTTAGATTGGTATATCAACCATAGGAACCTGGGAACAGCTCTCCACAGAGGCCTGGTTTGTTCCATCTTCTCTACATTAGGACGAGAGAGGCTGATTTGGACACAACCCTTCATCCTGGCCAGGTTGTTTGTCATGTAAGATGACTTTTACTCTCCCAGGTCCTTCATAGCTGCCTACATCTTCTCCAGAGGACATTTCTGCATGGACCTTTGAGGTTCTCAGCAGGTGGAAGATCCACTACATTCCTGTATTGTAAGACTAACTCTGTCCCTCCTCTCTGTAATGTTAGATTGAGGGGAAAGTGTACGGTTAGTGTTAATAACATTTTCGATTTGGTTAGGAATCATTCTGTTGGATGAATAATGGTATTGGGAACCTGTGATATGTATGAGAATATATAGGTGAAATACATGTATGAAAACAGAAATCTAGGTAAGTTTTGAAGCCCAGAAGAGAATTGGGCCCTTGATTGGGATACTTAGCTTTGAATTAGGTTCTGCACAGATGTGTCAGATTAATCAATATTCAATGGCCTAGGACCTTGTACCTTGGATGATTGAATGTAGAAGAGAACATCCAGTCAAAAAGGGATAGTCGGTAGTTAAAGGTTAATAAAATAGGACTTGTCACTTCCTGTTTCTCTGTATGCTTAACAAAACACTTTTGAAATCTTGAGAACTCTTTGCTAATCTTGTTCCCAGAATGTGCTCTCTCCCCAACTGCCAAACTGCAGAATGTACTCCCTCACCCGTGTGCACGCACACTGCCCACTCACCCGGACCCATCAATAAACTTTCCTCCCTGCCCTCTCCAAGAAAATTATATAAACTCTGCTTAAGGTGTTCTCAGGGCTCTCATCTCTTTTCAATTGAGCTCTGAGCCCCAGCATGCTGGACCCCCAATAAACCCTTTGCTGTTGCATGTGACAATCTCTTTGTGGTCTCTTCCTCCAAGGCTTGCCCGACCTTTTCATATGGAGGTTCCACTGAAATCCAGCAGCGGCGAATGTGAGACCCCATGTGTCGTGGCTTTCACTATTTGTGTATCTTTCATTATGGGACAGAGCACTTCAATGCCTCTGTCCCTGACCATTGATCACTGGCCCAAAGTCCACATAAGGGCTCAGAATCTTTTTTATTTAGTAAAACACTGGACCTGGAAGACACTCTGTGTCTCAGAATGACCCACCTTTCGAGTCGGATAGCCTCTAGAAGGATCTTTCTACTTCCCACTAATTTAAAAAGTTAGAGATATTGTCTTTTATCCAGGGCCACATAGCCATCTGGATCATTCCGCCATATATCTTAACTTTGCAGGACCTCTGCAAATCTCCTCCTCCATGGGTGAAGCCTTTCCTTACCGCTGCCCCTGCTCCTACTCCTTCCCCCATGATCTCTCAAACCCTCTGCTCTTCTTCCTTCTCCACCCTCTGTTCTCCCTGAGTCACAAGATTTGACTCTACTGGATTCTCCTCCCCCTCCTTATCCCCTGCCCTCTTCCCCCAATCCCCAACACCCTCTAAGTGATTCCCCTGCTGCTGACTCAGCCTCTCTGCAATTGGAGGAGCACAGCACCCTCCAGATAGCTCCCCAGTGGCACACACAGCCCTTCCTTCCCTTGAGGAAGCTGGCCCGGCTATAGGAACTCACCAGCAGTGAATAGTTGAAAACACTGGAACTCCCATGATGCTCCCCCTCCATCCCTATGGGCCAAAGATTGACGACGGCCATGGGGGAAAAAATGCAAGCCTACCAGTTTTGGCCATTCTCCTCTTCAGACGTACATAATTGGAAATATAACAATCCCCCTTTTTCTGAGCACCCCACCTGGCACACAGGTCTGGTTGAGTCATTGATGTTTTCACACTAGCCTACTTGAGATGACTGCCAACAACTCATAGGGACTGTCTTCATGACAGGGGATCAAAATAGAATACTCCTGGAAGCTGGAAAAAAATATCCTCTGACCAGATGCGTGACTGACACAACTTCCCAAGATAATCAAAGCCAGCTTTCCTTTGAACCAACCCAACTGTGGCCCCCAAATCTTTGAAGGTAGGGAGCATCTGTTCACTTATCACCAGGCTCTAATAGTGGGTTTCCGTGCGGCCGCTAGGCGACCAACTAATTAGGCCAAGGTAAGAGAGATTATTCAAGGGCCTGAAGAACCTCTCTCTATGTTTCTAGAGAGAATTATGGAGGCATATAGAAGATACACTCCTTTCAATCCTCAGGCAGAGGATCAAAAGTCATCTGTCACAATGGCCTTTATTGGGCAAGCTGCCCCGGATATTAAAAGAAAGTTAAAATGCTTAGATGGATTACAAGATATGACTTTGAGAGATTTAGTCAGAGAAGCTGAGAAGGTATACTTTAAGAGAGAAACTGAGGAAGAGAAGGGAACAAAGGGAGGATAAAAGAAACAAAAGACAGACTAAGGCGCTGACTAAGGTCCTGGTCACAACAACAAATAGGCCAGAAATTAAGAAACAGGGAGACAGGAAGGGATACCTGGGCCCACGCCAGAGGCCACTCCTTGCCTCAGATCACTGTGCCTACTGTAAAAAAAAGGACACTGGGCCAAAGAGTTCCCTAGAAAGAGACAGCCACTCCTGCCAGCCATTCTGACTCTTGAGGATGACTCCAAAAGTCGGGGCTAACATCCCCTCCCGGAGCTCAGGGTAACTTTTGAAGTGTAGGGGACCCCAGTAAACTTTGAAGTGGATACAGGGGCAATATACTCAGCCCTCAAGGCCCCATTGGGCCATCTATCAAATAAAAGGTCTCTAGTTCAAGGGGCAAATGGCAGTAAGTATCGGGCTTGGACAACTAAGAGGACCATAGACCTGGGAAAAGGAAAATCCATCAATCCTTCCTAGTAATCACAGAATGCCTGGCCCCATTGATGGGCAGAGATCTGCTCACCAAGCTCTGGGCCAAAATAACTTTTAACCCTGAAGGCAACCAAGTGGGATTTCTAAATCCTTCAGTAAAAACTCCTATAGTCATGGCTCTAACTATGTCAGTAGAAAATGTACATCAACTCACTCAACTTTGTTCAAAGAAACTGCAGGCATTCCTGAAGGATCAAGAACAGAGTTTTCCACTGACCAAATCACAGCAAAAGGACTGAATGGGTAACAAAAGCCTGTCGGGTCCATCAATTGGTTTATGCTTACCCTTCCAAGCTTCCTGGAGGAAAGCACCTAGGAGGAAAAAGACCAGGACAATTCTGGGAAGTGAACTTTACTGAAATTAAGCATGCAAGGTATGGACTTAAATATCTCCTAGTCTTTGTAGATACATTTTCAGGATGGATTAAAGCCTTCCCCACCAAAAAAAAAGAAAGAAAGAAAGAAAGAAAGAAAGAAAGAAAGAAAGAAAGAAAGAAAGAAAGAAAGAAAGAAAAAGAAAGAAAGAAAGAAACAGCACAAATGGTGGTCAAGAAGATCCTGGAAGATTTTTTTCCAAGATACGACCTGCCTAAGGTAACAGAGTCTGATAATGGACCTGCATTCATGACCCAGGTACGTTAGGGGTTAGCCAGTACCCTGGGGATTACATTGTGCTTATAGACCACAGAGTGCAGGACAGGTAGAATGAATGAATAGAACCATTAAAGAGACCTTAATGAAATTAAGCTTAGAGACCGACATAAAAGATTGGACAATGCTTCTGCCTTATGCAATGTTTCATGCAAGAAATTCTCTCTCTGTTTCTTTGTGTAACCTCACCCACTATGAAATTCCCTATGGGGCCCCTATTCCAGTAAGGGACCTAACCCCAACTCTAAGACCTAACGATCCCTTCCACACCACCATGCTTGACAGACTTACAGCTGTTGAAAGAACTCAGCGATACCTGTGAAAACAGCTGGCCACTGCCTACCAACCTGGAGATGAGGGGACTCCACATCAATATCAAGTAGGAGACTTTGTCTATGTAAGACAACATCAGGTGTCATCCCTGGAACCCCACTGGAAAGGACCATACCAGGTTCTACTTATAACACCTACAGTGGTAAAGGTAGACAGAATCACTTCCTGGATCCTGGCCTCTCATCTCAAGCCTGCACCCTGTCCAGACTCTGCCTGGAAACTGGAAGAGACTGGTAACCCTTTCAAATTGTGTATTCGCCAGGTGGATGAAGCTATAGAGTCTCTCCTTGACCACCAGTAGTTCTAACCCTCATCAGCCCTTTCAGCAGCAATGGCTAATCACAAATCCTACTGGAGAAGAAGTATAATCTATCTCACATATAGCCCACTTTGGGACCTGGTGGCCATTTCTCCACCCAGACATTTGTTAGCTGGCTATAGGTCTTTCCTATTAGGATATCCCTGATGAAGAGGATACCACTAAAATTCCATTAAATACCTTTTGTACCATAAATAATGGAAACAAACATTATGGATGTCGGGACAGGTAAGCCAGGTGCAGGTTGGCTAGCCTAGATTACTATGTTTGCCCGGCAGACAATCAAAGCCACAAACAGCAACAGCTGTGTGGAGGAAAAGCCAATTTCTTCTGTAAGTCATGGGGATGTGAGAATACAGGGGCTTCCTGATGGAACCCGAACTCCTCATCAAATTCTGTACACAGCATTGGCCATATGACCAATTAGATAACCAAAACCCATGGCCCCCAGAGGGGTCTCTAGATCCTCAAATACTGTGTGACCTTTTTAACTTCTGCAAGTGCTCAAAAGGGTAAAAGGAGATTCCCCTATGTGGAGGCCTTTTCCCTCCTTCGCTCACATCCTGAACTATGCTTCTCCAATAGATCCTCACCCTCAGCCTTCATCTCCAGACTATCTGCTGTCACTCCAAACTCAGCAACCTGATTTCTTCCCTTCAATTACTAGATCAAAAACCCAAACCAACACCGGTTCTCAGACCATTGCCCCCTGGCTGAGAAGCAGGTACTGAGGTACCCCTCCACCGACTCACTCCTCTCTTCTCTTGTCACTGCCCGCACTGGGTCCCACCAGGTCCTCTTTCCAGCTAACCCATAGCTCAAACCAGCTGAGGAGAGCCCTCAGACCCTTATCCAAATGTAATGAAAATGGCCTTTAAAGTTGCTCTTTCATCACTGAAAACAGGTTACTAAAAATTTAAAGTCCCTCACAGGCTTTGTGGATACTCACTCCCTTCTTCCCCTCTGCTCTACCTGTTCTACTGCTCAAGTTTTGTTGCTAGGAATATCCCAAACCCCTTTCCCATTATTCTTTTACATCTCTCCTTTCTCATTCTCAGATCCATGAAGCTGCTCTAAGCCCCGACTTCTCTGTCTCCCCCCTCTGTACCAGGCCCACAGAAAAGTTTTCACTGACCTTCTCCAGGAGTCTTCACCATGGCTGACTTTAGGACTTTCAGCAAAAAAGTCCCTATAAACGATTTCAGTGTAGATAACCTTCCTCATTTAATGTTGCCCTGTTCCACTTGGCCACTGGCTAAAAATAATCAGCACTCCTAAGCTAGACACCCCCTTACTAGTTTTTCACAAAATATGTGAACAATTCCTCTGGCCTTGAACTGGGGCTTCACAGAGATGGCAACATTTCTAAGATAAAGAAGTTACCATCTGGGCTCCATGGTAACAGCTGGCAGGGGAAAAAAAAGAAAGGGAAGTAAAAGCTCTCCCCCACCCAGTTGTCCTTGAAAAGTTAACTTGCCCAGAACAGAGGAAAAAAAAAACAGAAACAAAAACAGCTTTTTGTGAACTTCTGCAGAGTGTGATCTTCTTAGCCACTTCTCTTACATGTTGGGTACAAAATTCTGAAACTACCTAAACTTGGAATTCAGAAGATTAATTGATTACAACCGAAGCAATGCCCTCTGAATCTGGGTGCAACCAAATAGGACTGTTTCACTGTCTTTGGTGCTATCTTAGGTGCCTTGCCTTGTCCGTCCCTACAACAGTATAATTCTATATACTAAAACATTGTTGATGTTTTCATGAGATGAAAAACGGATGTGATTAATTGTGTAATGGTGCATATGTTACCCAGAATGCTCTATCATGACGCAGGTTCATTTGAAGATCGAATAGGTGGGACATACAACCCGGTTTCACTGGGAACATATGTCCCTCACTTTAGCCATCCTATAAAGAATAGGAGTTGCCACAAGGGTGGGCACAGGAACCACTGCCCTGGTCCATGGGACACAACAAATGACCCAGTTAGAAGCAGAAATAGACCAAAACTTAAATATATTAGAAACCTCCATAACAGCTTTGCGGGAATCTTTAACCTCTCTCTCTGAAGTTCTTTTACAGAACAGTTGAGGGTTGGACCTCCTCTTCATGAGTGAAAGGGACCTTTGTGCTGCATTGAGGGAGGAATGTTGTGTGAAGTTGTCAGAAGCCAGTGGTGAGCTACTACCTGCTTTATCAGGAAAGGCCCCTCTTCTTAGCTTTCCTGTCTTTTGGCCATCCTCACATCAGTAGGTACCAAGAAAGACAGACTCTGTCCTTGGTAAATCCAAAAAAAGTGAGACCACTGGGACTGGGACTGGGACTGGTTGTGCTTGCCTGGCTTTCTGAATCCCACGTTTAGAGAGTTCCATCACGCAGGACGTTATGTGAGGTAACCTCAATCAGGAAGTGAATGAAGTCACTGCCTTGGCAACCACTTTGTCCTAAGAGTTGCTTCCAAGGGTCCCATGAGATGGAGGGTGCCCCTACTTCCTGTGACATTTTCACACGTTGGAATGGTATATCAACCATAGGCACCCGAGAACAGCTCTCCACACAGGCCTGGTTTGGTCAATCTTCTCTACATTAAGATGAAAGAGGCTGATAAAGACACATCCCTTCATTCTGACCAGGTTGTTTACCATGGAAGTTGAGTTTTCCTCCCTCAGGTCCTTCATAGCTGCCTACAACTTCTCCAGGGTATCATTTCTGCATGGTCCTTTGAGGATCTCAGCAGGTTGAAGATCCCCTACATTCCTGTAGTGTAAGACCAACTTTTTCCCTGCTATTCTGTAAAGTTACATTGAGGGAACAGTGTATGGTTAGGGTAATAACAGGTTTTATTTGGGATAGGAATCATTCTGCTGGATGAATAATGGTATTGGGAACCTGTGATATTTACAAGAATATATAGGTGAAATATAAGTATAAAAACAGAAATCTAGGTAAGATTTGAAGCCCAGAAGAGCATTGGGCCCTTGATTGGGATACTTAGCTTTTAAATATCTTCTAAACAGATGTCTCAGATAAATCGATATACAATGGCATAGGACCTTGAAAATTGGATGATTGAATGTAGAAGAAAACATCCACTCATATAGGCATAGTTGGTAGGATTAGGAAGACAGTCAGTAGGTTTAGGAAGAAAAGTGAGTATAGGATTTGGACAAAAAGTTCTTTAGCAATAGGGTTTGCGGTAGAGAGTGAATGTAAATGTCACCACATGTGAAGAGTCAGACACAATGATGAACTGGGGAAAATATATGGGGAAGCAGATATCAATGGAGATATTAAGAAATCAGGCAAAGTATAAATTGAGTGATAGGATTAGACATTTTCAACAGGGTAGAGGTTGAGTATAAAATCTTAGAAAGAATCAAATATTTAGTCACCAATAGGATTGACATTTGAGAGAATTAGGCAATCTGGACATGGATATTGTTAGTAATCCATGCACACTTTCCATTTAGGCTTTGGCACAGTCATAAGTGTGAACTTTGCATTTTGTTTCCAGAACATTACTGTGATAAAGTGCATATGTAGATCAGGTGACATCAGTATTTCTTCCACCATTTCTGTGGGCAATATTTTGAAGGTGTATAAATTACTATACGGTGTACAAATAGGTGTTCCCTGTGTCTAGGAATATAGATAAAATGAATGAATAGACCATACTGTGAATAAATAATATTACTGGTTCCAACTTTAAATATTGGATTGAATTGATATTTACAAATTTACAGGAAATCTTATATTGAGATACATACATTCATTACAACCATTTATACATCTAATGGTAATATTAGGTTTATGGTTTATCATGAAGAGTGTGTGAGTTTTGCTTTAAAAGTGATTATTGAAATCTAAAATAAAATGAAGTATCATGAAAAGACCAGTCAAAAAACATAGAGGAATACTTGTGTACTGAAGCAAGAAGTGATTAAAAGTGAAACAAAAGCCTATCAATTTGCAAAATTGTGAATGAAATATATATCCTATGATGTGCATAAACTGAAGAAATAGTCATGTAACAGTGTTGAATAAAAATGAAGGTCAAAATACACATCATGTCCCATAGGAATCTACTTGCATTGACGTTAAAGTGGGTCAGTTACTGTAGAAAAATTAGGACTTCTATGCACCATTCACTGAATTTTGATTTCAGTGCTAGGATACAATATGTATTTAAGGTGGATGAATATTTCTGAAAATAACTTTGTGAACATTTGGTTATAAATCCACATTCATGAACATGAATGCATTTAGGGATTGTATAATAAGACACATATATTTTACATTCTGAAAAATCTGGAGAGTGTGTGTGTATATATATATATATATATATATATATATATATATATATATATATATATATATATATATAAAGAGAGAGAGAGAGAGAGAGAGAGAGAGAGAGAGGCATTAAAAGGTAGCAATATATATGCCAATCGAAATTCATCATGAAATATATAACATCCACAGATCCAAAACTATTCATTTTACTGAACATGGATTTATGTATTATATTGTTCAACTAGGAAGCTCACCCATAGTTTTAATTTTCAATTCCAACAACGTTTAGGAGGAGTGACCTCTTCTAAAAATTTGTATCTGCCAAGTCAGCCATCTAACAAAAATGTACATGTGATACCAGGTAGTATTCTATATGTACATTCAAAAATACATGTGCTGAATAGCCTACAGATAAAGGGAGATAGGAATTCACATATTTGTTAACTATAAAACACATGGAGAACTATTTCAATTTAAAATTGACTAGATTTATAACACCTACCCTTTATCATGCAAAAGGTAAATCCAACTATACACCATGCCTCTCTAAACTGCTTGTATTTCTATTCTGTTTGGGTTCTTTTTCTCCATCACTTTAGGATTGCTGCAATCTGGCTGGGCACAATTCAGGAGCCACTTGTCAAAAGAAACTAAAATTACTTTTAGAACCACACATGACTAAAAATTAGCTCCTCGGGAAAAACCCTCAGAGCCCAACTGCCACTACTGGCTTCCCACAAGCTCTCAACCTCCACACTCCTTCTCTTGAGGTCGATTGGCTGGGTCGTGTGGGCAGAGCCCAAAAAGTCCCACAATGAGCAGCTCCGTTGTCTGAAAGGGTGGGGAAACAGCCCAATGGCATTACCACAGAGGAGCCAATCAGCTAGATATTGCTGGGGCTGCTGTGAGCCAATCATCAGCTTGCAGTCTGAAAGGGTGGGGAAACTGCTCAATGAGCATCTCCAATGAGCATCACCGCAGAGGAGCCAATTAGCTTGATGTTGCTGGGGCCGCTGTTAGCCAATCATCAGCCGGCAGTCTGAAAGTTTGTTTGGCCCCTTGGGCTGTGCCTCTCAACACCTCCCCCTCTCTGTTTAAACAACAAGCCTGTGGCTTAGGGACCATGCCTGCCTTAGGTTGTCCAATAGTACATATGGTGCTTACCCATTATCGAATGAGCTGACCTCAAGGTATCAGCCTCCAGTCTTAGATTGGTACCATTGCAATTGGATCTTACCCGTCACTAGCTACAGGTCCAGTATACAGTCACACCTGTGGAGAGGTCTTTGTACCAGCGGGGGGTGAGGTTCTTTGTCTCACCTCTGTTGGCCCCCAAATTTTAGCTGAACGACCATGACAGCAGAAGGGAGGAAGATACACCAAGCCAATTGACGGCTCCTTTTGGAAAAATTGTACCACCGATGACATCATCAGCAAAAATACCCCAACACTACCACAAGTCAATTCACCAACATATTGTTCACAATGCATGCAGGTGAGTTCACAATGCATACAGGTGATACATAGTCGAGGCAAGTTCTGCAAGCAGTTCAGTGATGGCTATTGCAGAAGCTGTAGATTGGTTTTATCTTTGTCTTTACAGGCACTGGGATGAAGATAGGAATTTTGGCAATAATGGCCAAAGAAAAATTATGTAACATTCCAGAAGGTACTAAAAGAAAACAATTTTCTTAACAATTTACATTGTCTTGAAGAGAATTATTAAATATAATGAAAAGAAAAGGTGAAAGTAAACAAACAGATCTGTTAACCTCCTTTTTTGTACACATTTTAAAACAATCCTCAACAGGTGTTTACCCAATTTAAATTAAAACATTTACATCAAGTGTATAAAAATATATTTGGATCCATTTTTTCATGAGCGCTCATCATATATGATATATGGACATACGTACATTCAAACATATAACAAAAAACACAAGTGTGCACACGTAATATAATACATACAACACATAACATAAGAGTAAAGGCCTTATAACATTTTACAGGTGAAATCTCCATTGCAATGTCTAAAAACTCTATAGTCCAAAAATAGAACTGATCAGCAAAACATTAACCTAGGTTTGTATGAGCTCAAAAAACAAAATAGAACTTCATGACATGGGAAAGGGTAATAATAAAATAGATATTGAAAAAAGCATCCTGGATTTGTCACAGATGTAAGAATAGCCAAACTGGAGTTCTGGATATCAGCTGTTATGGATTTGAGTCAAATCATATTCTTTTAATCTGTAGAAATCGCTTTAGTTAGTCTCTCTGGAATCCAAATCGGCTGCTGTTCTCCCTGTGGAAACACACAAACAGACCTCCAACTCCAGACAATTACTGGGTCAGGACATTTCCATTGTCCTGTTAGAATATCCTTCCAAAGTACCTTGGGCTTATGTACATTTTTTGGACACATATGCCTTTCCACAGGAATAAGCCCTGATGAATCCAAATTTCCAAAGTTTAGAGTAAAAAGGGTTATTTTAAGTTTATCTTTGGGGAATATATACCCCTTCCCAATTCCTTTTTTTTTTGTTTAATTAGTACGTTTTAATAGTTTGATGAGCTCATTTAACTATGCCTTGTCCCTGCAGATTGTATGGGATTCCTGTTATATGAGTAATGCAAAATGATGAGCAAAATTCTTTAAAAGAGGTAAAAGTATAACCAGGGGCAACATCTGTTTTTAACTGTTTTGGAATGCCCACAGTGGCAAAATTTTGTAAGCAATGAGCTATAACATCTTTAGTTTTTTTTCTCCGGCATGAAGGGAGTCTATCAAAAATTCAGAAGAAGTATCAACTGTAACATGCAAATATTTTAATTTTCCAAATTCTGGCAAGTTTGTGACGTCCATCTGCCAAATATGGTTAGGTATCAATCCTCTAGGATTGACTCCAAGATTAACTTGTGGTAAAATGGTCACACAATTTTGACATTGTTTTATTATTTGTCTAGCTTGTTCCTTAGTTATTTTAAAGCGCTTATGTATAGTATTAGCATTGACATGGAATTTTTATGAAAATTTGTAGCTTCTTCTACTGTAGAGAAAATATGTATGTCATGCGTAGTTTTATCTGCTAAATCATTACCCAAACTAAGGGCTCCAGGCAATCCTGTATATGTCCTGATATGCCCTATAAAGGACGGATCTTTTCTGTCCCAGATTAGACTTTGTATAGTGGAAAGAAAAGAGAAAACAGGAGAGGAAGGGGAAATTTGTTTCTTCCTAAGATTATATATTCAAACTCAACCCTGTTGAAAATGCATAATCATATCACTCACTTTATACTTTGCCTGATTTCATAATGTCTCTAAAGATATGTGGTTTCCTGCATATTTTCACCAGTTCACCATTGTGACTGACCCTTCACATGAACTTATGTTCACTTTCACTCTCTAACCACAACCCTAATGCTCCAGAACTTTTGTTCCAAATCCTATACTCACTCTTCTTCCTAAACCAACTCTGTACCTAATTCTACCTACTATCCGTTTTTGACTGGATGTTCTCTTCAACATTCAATCATCCAAGCTACAAGGTCCGATGCCATTGTATATCTATTTATCGGAGACATCTGTACACAATGTAAATCAAAGTTAAGTATCCCAATCAAGGGCCCAATGCCCTTCTGAGCTTCAAAATTACCTAGATTTCGGTTTTAATTCATATATTTAACCTCTATATTTTTATAAATATCTCAGGTTCCCAATACCATTATTCATCCCACAGGATTATTCCTAACTCAAATCAAACATTTTATTAGCCCTAAGAATACACTGTTCTATCAACCTAAATTTAAAGAAAAGCAGGGACATAGTTGGTCTTACAATACAGGAATGTAGGGGATCTTCCACCTGCTGAGAACCTCCAAAGTCCATGCAGAAATGAATCCTGGAGAAGATATAGTCAGCTATGAAGGATCTGCGAGAGCAAAAGTCATCTTCCATGGCAATCACCCTGCTCAGGATGAAGGGATGTGTCTGAATCAGCCTCTCTCTTCTTAATGTAGAGGAGATTGACCAAACCAGGCCTGTGTGGATAGCTATTCCCGGGTTCCTAAGGTTGACATACCATTCTAACTTGTGAAAGTTTCAAAGGAAGTAGGGGAAGCCTCCATCTAATGGGACACTTGGAAGCAACTATTAGGACAAAATGGTTTACAAGGCAGTGAATTTATTCAGTTCCTGAAGGGAGTGACCTCACCTCACTTTCTTGGTGATGGATCTCTCTGAACTTGGGATACTGGAAACCAGGCACATAGAGCCAGTCCCAGTCCCAGTCCCAATGGGCTCACTTGTTTGGATTTACCAAGGACAGAGTCAGTCTTTCTTTGTACCTACTGATGTTAGGATGGCAAAAGCAAGGAGAGCTCTGAAGAAGGGCCTTTCCTGAGAAAGCAGGTAGTGGCTAAACACTAGCTTCTGACAACTTAACAGAGTTGGTCAAGGAGAACAGAACTGAGACAGGACAGGACTTTTCAGGGGAAAATTGTATGGCCCACCAGTCAGAGGACACTCCGTAGAGTCACAGACCTACTTGGGGGAAGGAGGTGCCAATATGGGTGTGGTTTTGGGTTTATGATTTTGTCTCATGTTCTGAGAATAGGTAGGAAAGGTGGTTTGTTTTTTGGGGTTGAACTGTTTCTAGTAAGACGTTTGACAAGGCGAGTGTTTCTATGTCTGTGTATCCCACTATGTCCGTGGTTGTAGACATTAGAAAAGAGAATGCATCAATGGATTTGTCCTGTCTTGTAGAAAGCTTCCAAGCATTCATCCTGCCCAATTAATGAATGGATTGCAGCTTTCCTTAAGGATTGGCAACACCAACGATCTTAGTAATTTTCAATTTTCTTTCTGAATTCTCGCCAATCTCCAGAATAGGCTCATGGTTTTGTGTCCAAGATATGTACCACCTCCAAGCTCTGTGACATGGCCATGTACTGGATAGATGAAGGGAATGGCGAGCATCTCAGAAAACGCAGATATCAGTGTGACCAGTAAACTCTCAGTGGAGAAACCCTTCTTTGAGCCTTTTGCTTACATAATGTTCTGTTGCCTTGAATGTCAAGAAGTTCTTTGTTTCGGACCACCCCTTTGTGAAGCCTGAAGAAAACAGTTTTCAGATCTAAATGAATGGGCATAACCTGTGGCTCTTTGCTTACTTGCTTTGGAAATGGATGTGTCTGAATCCAACTCTATGCCCTGTGTGAGGCTGTGTCTTAGATTCTCTGCAACTGATAGATCTAAAGAAAGATCCCATGTGTGCATCCAAAACCAAAATGGCCAAAAGAGCAGTCATTGTGGGTGAAGTTTCTCTCCGTCCTCTGTTAGGTTCTTGACGTCCATCAAGTGAGAATTGGGATCCTTTGGGTCAAATGAGTTTTTCAAAGCACTGCAGATGTGGTTGGGTTTTCTTATGACTGAAATTCACATAAAGAATCTACACCTGACAGTCAGTAGGCCTCAAATTGCAGAAGAAGATCAGTATTAATGGCAGGTGTATTTGATCAATCCTGGTTCACTGGAAGGGTTTCCAGGCCACCCTGACTTTAGGCAAATTAGCGGCAAGGGAGCATGTTTTGGACACTGTCTTGGGCTATGCCCCTCATGGAAACGTCCAGCCAGAGGTTATGATGAGTGTCTATATGGAAGAAGATGAGGGCCATTGGGGAGTGTTTTGGTTTTAATTGTGGTCATTTGTGTGGCATTTGGAAGAGATGACTGGGTCCACCTGGGCTTGAACTCTGGTGTGATTCCCCTTAGAGACTGAGTTCTGGAACTGAGCTCAGAGAAGTATTGCCATTAATTGTGTTGGGATTTTATGAGACCACGCATAAGAGTCGCCCTTTAAACTGAGATCTAGCATTGAAGTGCTCTGTCCCATAATGAAAGATCCACAAACAGTGAAAGCAATGACACATGAAACAGACAAGACAAGACAATCAAGACAGGCAATGGACGTCCAACACTGAGATCAGGACTGAGTAGCCGGCAATAACCAATGGGCTGGCAATACCGAATCCAAAACAAAATATCACTGAGTCGAGGAATCTATTATAACTAAATTTCCCAAGTCCTCTGGGGCGTCCTCCAGGAACGTGGCCTGTGGCTCTGTGACACGTCTGTCAGCCACTGTTGGAGAGAGCTCACACTCTTCATCAATAGCCATTTTCCAAGTCCTAACCTGAAACCTGAAACCAGGAATAGGAGACTTACTTACCCCAAGAGTAGCCCGTTGGGGTCTCTCATCCGCCGCTGCCAGATATCAGTGGAAACTTCATGTGTAAAGGTCGGGCGTGCATTGGAGGAAGAGACCACCAAGAATCTGACTCATGAAACAGCAAAGGGTTTATTGGAGTTCCAGCATGCTGGGGCTCAGAGCTCACTTGAATACAGCAGAGAGCCCTGAGAAGAGCTTGAGCAGAGCTTATATACTTTCCTTGCCGAGGGCAAGGAGGGAAGTTTATTGATGGGTCAGTGGGAGTGGGCAGTTTGCATGCAACCAGGTGAGAGAGTAAATTCTGCAGTTTGAAAACTGGGGACAGCACATTCTGGGAACAAGATTAGCAAACAGTTCTCAAGATTTCAACAGTGTTTTGTTAAGCATAGAGAAAAACAGGAAGTGACAAGTACCTATTTAATTAACCATTCAATAACAACTATACCTTTTTAAATGGATGTTCTCATCTACATTCAATCTTCCAAGGTACAGGGTCCTATGACATTGTATATCAATTTACCTGAGACATCTGTGCAGAATGTAATTCAACGCTAAGTATCCCAATTAAGGGCCCAATGCCATTCTGGGATTCAAATCTTACTTAGATTTCTGTTTTCCTACATATATTTCAACTATATATTCTTATACATATCGCAGCTTCTCAATAGAATTATTCATAAACAGAATGATTCCTAACCCAAATCAAACATGTTATTAACCCTAACCCTACAGTGTTCCCTCAATCTAACTTTAAAGAAGAGCACGGACAGAGTTGGTCTTATAATACAGGAATGTAGGGGATCTTTCACCTGCTGAGAACCTCAAAGGTCCATGGAGAAATAAGCCATGGAGAAGATGTAGGCAGCTATGAAGGACCTGAGAGAGCAAAAGTCATCTTCCATGGCAAACAACCTGGTCAGGATGAAGGGATGTCTCTGAATCTGCCACTCACACCCTGTGAACTGCGCCACTTCACAGGTGAATAACGAGTTAGAACGACAAAAAATTATCTTGTTAGGATCTTACAGAAAAATGGGTGTGCACCGAAACCTAGAAGAATGATTTCCACCAATGAGGTCCGGTAATTGAGTCTCAAACACGAGCCAAATGTGCGACCGGAGATCCGGGCTGACAAATCTGTGTGGCCTGCCCCGTGGCTAGAGACAGCAGGGCACCACCTAGAAGCGACCAGCCGGCAGGGAGAAACGTTGCTGCAGATTCTGTGGAATCCTGCTGGCTGACCTCCAACTGAGCCCCGGGCTGAGTTTGGGATTTCAAACGGGGAAGGAAGTGCTACAGTTCTATCCCCCCACAATAAAAACTCCACCAAGGAAACCAACGGTCACCATCTTGGAGAGCAGAAGTAACCACCGCCACTCTCCAACAGATTGCAACAATAAAACAGGTTTGTGTTACTCAGCTCATCTCCCATACAGCAGGGAATTCACATAAAATCTCTCTTAGGCTTTCCATTGGAGAGATTATCAGAGAGAGCCTGCATAAAGACGTTGGGAAAACTACAGGCACCTCACCTTCAACTTCCCCTCCCATCAGCGGCGAAAACGAAACCTGTCTAGCCAGAGCTGGGAGAGGGGCAAGAGGAAAAAATCAAAACAATAGAGTGCCGGGGTTCCCCATAGACACCATCCACACCCAAGAAACGGCAGGCCCAGAGGACAGTATGAGCTGCCGAGAGGCATCACTCAGGGGAAATCTGGTCTAGCACGAGAAACCAGGACTAGCAGGAGATAACAGGGGACTAGAGGCCAGGCCCGCGTGACTGGGCGGCTGGAGAACGCCCGCCCACTGGTCACAAACAGCCCGCTGCTGGTGCGACTGGGTGGCTGGTGCCCGCCTGCCTACCAGCGACCAATCGCCCGCTGGCTGCACGTGCAACTGGGTGGCTAGAGATCTCCCGCCCACCAGTGACAGCCCACCCGCTGACTGTGTGACTGGACAGCTGGAGACCGCCCGCCCGCCGGCGACCGGGAGTTGAAAACAAACAGAGACAGATCAGTCCCAGCCCACTCCCATTTGAACACCCTGGAAAGGAGCCTGGGGCCCGCCATAGCAGACAGGTGACATCACTGGAGCTCGGCCATCGCAATTCCTTCCAAGCAGAATTCACTTTAGCAGGCATAGTCTACCAACACAAAGGAGAGACAACAGATATATTAAACCAAAACAAATCTATAGAATAGAGCAGAAAAACAGCAATCAAATAGAGATGGAAAACAACGTGAACATCATGAAAAAACAAAGGAAAAAAATGTGTACAAACAATGCAGGACAACTTAATTCTACAGGAGGACCTAGAATCATCAGAAACAGGGATAGGGAAAAAAACTCAAGGCTTACCTAACTCAGATGGAAAGGGATATTAGAGAATACATGAATCAGCAAGTCGTAGCAATAAAAGTATATTTTGAAAATGAATTAAACAAATTCAAATGGCAAAGAACAAGCTTTACCAGGAGATAGAGATCTTAAAAAAAATCAAACAGTAATCCTAGAAATGCAGGAAACTATTAATTAAAACTCAAACAAGAATATTACAAATAGACTAGATCAAATAGAAGTCAGAACATCAGATAATGACGACAACGTTTATCAACTTGAAAAGAATATAGTCAACACAGAAAAGATGCTTAAGTCCCAAGAGCAGTCTATTCAAAAGATATGGGATATCATAAAAAAAACAAATTTCACAGTCATCAGAATAGAAGAAGCCATAGAGATTCAAACCGAAAGAATGGACAACATATTAAATGAAATAATTCTAGAAAACTTCCCAGAGATGAAAGATGGAATGGATTGCCAAATCCTTGAAGCCTACAGGACCCCAAACATTTAAAACCATAATAGACCAACTCCAAGACATATAATTATGAAGATAGCCAAAATACAGAACAAGGAGAGAATATTAAAAGCTGCGAGAGAAAGGAGGCGGATTACATTCAGGGGTAAATCAATTAGATTAACGACTGATTTTTCATCACAAACTTTGAAAGTGAGAAGATCCTGGAACAATGTATTTCAAACACTGAAAAATAATGAATTCCAACAAAGAATACTGTATCCAGCAAAATTAAGCTTCAGATTTGACAATAAAATTAAAATCTTTCACAATGAATAAAAACTAAAAGAATTCACACCCATAACACCAGCACTGCAAAGGATTTTGGGCAAAATACTACAAGAAGAAGAATTGAAAAATAGTGCCCCAAACTAACAGTGGGAGGTATCTCAGTAAAGGGGGAGGAAAATAACCAAAAAGTAAAAACTAGCCAAACTAAAATAAATAAATAAATTAACATGAATGGATGTACAAATCATATTTCAATTGTAACCTTAAATGTTAATGGCCTAAACTCACCATTCAAGAGACATAGGGTAGTAACCTGGATCAAAAAAACAAATCCAACAATATGCTGCTTTCAGGAGACTCATATGATAGGTAAAGACATACACAGGCTGAAAGTAAAAGGTTGGGAAAAATCATACCACTCACAGGGCACACGGAAGCAAGCAGGAGTGGCCAAACTCATATCAAATACAATCAACTTCAAACCTACGTTAATCAAAAGGGATAAAGAAGGACACTATATAACGTTAAAAGGAACCATCCACCAACATAACATAACAATTACCAATTTGTATGCAGCAAACAAATGAGCTGCCACACTCATAAAACAAACTCTTCTCAAGTTCAAGAGTCAAATAGACTACAACATAATAATTATAGGTGACGTCAACAGACCGCTTTCACCATTAGACACATCCTCTAGACAAAAACTGAATAAAGAAACTATAGAACTCAACAGCACAATCAATAACCTAGACTTAACCGACATATATAGAATATATCAACCATCATCAAGTGGATACACCTTCTTATCAGCAGCAGATGGATCCTACTCAAAGATAGACCATATATTAGGTCATAGGGCAACTCTTAGTAAATATAAAGGCGTGGAGATAATACCATGCACCATATCAGATCATAATGAAATGAAACTGGAAATCAATGATAAAAGAAGGAAGGAAAAATCCTACATCACATGGAAAATGAACAATATTCTACTGAATGATCAATGGGTTACAGAAGACATTAAGGAGGAGACAAAAAAATTCTTAGAGACAAATGACCATACAGACACAACCTACTGTAATCTATGGGACACAATGAAAGCAGTTTTAAGAGGAAAATTCATTTCTTGGAGTTCTTTCCTCAAAAAAAGAAAAAAACAACAACAAATAAATGAACTCACACTACACCTCAAAAACCTAGAAAAGGAAGAGCAAAGCAACAGCAAATGTAGTAGACGACATTAAAATAAGAGCAGAAATCAACGAAATTGAAACAAAAAATCATTGAAAAAATTGATAAACTAAAAGTTGGTTCTTTGAAAAAATAAATAAGATTGACAGGCCCTTAGCCATGATAACGAAGAGAAGAAGAGAGAGAACTCAAATTATTAACATAGGGGGTGAAAAATGCAATACCACAACAGACACTACAGAAATATAGAAGATAATTAGAAAGTATTTTGAAACCCTATATTCCAATAAAATAGAAGATAGTGAAGATATCAATAAATTTCTTAAGTCATACGATCTGCCCAGATTGAGTCAGGAAGACACACACAATTTAAACAGACCAATGACAAAGGAAGAAATAGAAGAAGCCATCAAAAGATAACCAACGAAAAAAAGCCCTGGACCGGATGGGTAAACAGTGGAGTTCTACAAAACCTTCAAAGAAGAATTAATACTGATTCTTTTCAAGCTCTTTCAAGAAATAGAAAAAGAAGGAGCTCTTTCAAATTCATTCTATGAGGCCAAAATCACCCTGATCTTGAAATCAGACTAAGACACTTCAAAGAAACAAAACTACAGACCAATATCTCTAATGAACTTGGATACAAAAATTCTCAATAAAATCCTGATGAATCGAATACAAAAGCATATCAAAAAAAATTGTGCACCATGATCAAGTAGGATTCACCCCTGGGATGCAAGGCTGGTTCAATATACGGAAATCAATAAATACTATTCACCACATCAATAGACTTAAAGACAAGAACCATATGATCATCTCGATAGATGCAGAAAAAAACATTTGACAAAGTACAGCATCCCTTTATGTTCAAAACACTAGAAAAACTAGGGATAACAGGAACTTACCTCAACATTGTAAAAGTTATATATGCTAAACCTCAGGCTAGCATCATCCTAAATGGAGAAAAACTGAAGGGATTGCCTCTAAAATCTGGAACAAGACAGGGATGCCCTCTATCACCACTTCTATTCAATTTAGTTCTTGAAATTCTAGCCAGAGCAATTAGACAATAGAAATTAAAGGCATAAAAATAGGAAAACAAGAACTTAAATTATCACTATTTGTGGATGACATGATAATATATATAACAGACCCAAAATGGTCTACAAAGAAACTGCTAGAGATAATAAATGAATTAAGCAAAGATGCAGGATATAAAATTAACACGCATAAATCAAAGGCATTTATGTATATCAGGAGCAAAACTTCTGATATGGAAAGGAGGAAAACCACTCCATTCACAATATCCTCAAAGAAAATAAGATACTTGGAAATCAACCTAACAAAAGAGGTGTAAGATTTATATAATGAAAACTACAGAATCCTAAAGAGAGAGATAGAAGAAGATCTTAGAAGATGAAAAAATGTACCCTGTTCATGGATAGGCAGAACTAACATCATCAAAATGGTGATATTACCCAAAGTTCTCTACAGGTTAAAATGGATGCCAATCAAAATCCCAACGGCATTTCTTGTAGAAATGATAAAGCAATCATGAAATTCATATGGAAAAACAAAAGACCGAGAATAGCAAAAGCAATTCTAAGCAGGAATTTGAATCTGGAGGTATAGCGATACCAGAGTTCAAACTGTACTACAAAGCAATAGTTATAAAAGCAGCGTGGTACTGGTACCAAAACAGGCAGGTGGATCAGTGGTAGAGAATAGAGGACACAGAAATCAATCCACAAAATTACAACATTCTTATATATGATAAAGAGGCTAAAAGCATATTGGGAGATGGATAGCATCTTCAACAAATGGTGCTGGGAAAATTGGAAACCCATATGCACCAAAATGAAACTGAATCCCTTTCTCTCGCCATGCACAAAAGTTAACTCAAAATGGATCAAGGAGCTAGTGATGAAATCAGAGACACTGCATGTGATAGAAGAAAAAGATGGCTATGATCTACATACTGTGGGGTCGGGTTCCAAATTCATTAATAGGACACCCATAGCCCAAGAGTTAATAACAACAATAAACAAATGGGACTTACTTAAACTAAAAAGTTTTTTCTCTGCAAGAGAAACAATAAGAGAGGTAAATAGAGAGTCTACATCCTGGGAACAATTTTTTACCCCTCACACTTCAGATAGAGCTCTAATATCCAGAATATACAAAGAACTCAAAAAATTAAACAATAAGATAACAAATAACCCAATCAACAAATGGGCCAAGGACCTGAACAGACACTTCAGAGAGGAGGACATACAATCAATCAACAAGTACATAAAAAAATTCTCACCATCTGTATCAGTCAGAGAAATGCAAATAAAAACCACCCTAAGATACCATCTCACTCCAGTAAGATTAGCAGCCATTATGAAGTCAAACAACAATAAGTGTTGGCGAGGATGTGGAGAAAAGGGTACACTTGTACACTACTGGTGGTACTGAAAATTGATAAGGCCAATTTGTAAAGCAGTATGGAGATTTCTTGGAAAGCTGGGAATGAATGCACCATTTGACCCAGCTATCACCCTTCTCGGACTAGAGGGTCTTAACAGAGCGTACTATAGGGATACTGCCACATCAATGATCATAGCGCCACAATTCACAATAGCTAGACTGTGGAACCAACCTAGATGTCCTTCAATAGATGAATGGTTAAAAAACTGTGGCATCTATACACAATGGAGTATTACTCAGCACTAAAAAATGGCAAAATCATAGACTTTGCAAGGAAATGGATGGCATTAGAGCAGATTATGCTAAGCTAAGCTAACCAATCCTTAAAAAAATGCCAAATGTCTTCTTTGATATAAAGAGAGCACCTAAGAACAGAACAGGGAGGAAGAGCATGAGAAAAAGATTAACATTAAACAAAGACGAGTGGGGGGATAGAAATGGGGAGAGAAGGGAAAGCATATGGAAATGGTAGGAGACCCTCAATGTTACACAAAATTACATATAAGAGCTTGTGAGGGGAAATGGGGGGAAAACAATGGAGAGAATTGAACAACAGCAGATGAGGTAGAGAGGAAAGATGGGAGGGGAGGGGAGGGGGGATAGTAGGGGATAGAAAAGGTAGCAGAATACAACATCACTATTATGCCATTATGTACAAATGTGAATGTGTAACCAATGTGCTTCTACAATTCGTATTTGGGGAAAAATGGGAGTTCATAACCCAATTGAGTCAAATGTATGAAAGATAATATATCATGAGTTTTGTAATGTTTTGAACAATCAATAAAAATAAATAAATAAATAAAGGTTTAAAATTGAGTGGCAAGAAATCAGCTAAAAAAGTGTTGAGATGCATTCATTTTGCTAAGCAGAAACTTTGTTTTGTGTAGTTGTATCTATCACAAATTTATTTTACCAGAAAACTGGCTTTTGAAAATACACTTAATTGAGATTAAAGGATAATCCACCTACCTTCATGAAAAATTCATAGCATTTCCTATATTTTTCATATTTCAATTTTTGGTAAATATTTTGTCATGGACCAGGTCTAGTCTTAGGCTATTCTTTCAGAATACTGCCTCATCTAATAAGTTGGTACAATGTGTTGGATTGTTCTTTTCATCTTTTATTTAATAGTTTCTAGCTGATAATGTGTATTTTTCATTATCTTTATTTGGACATACATACCCAACGATATCTTTGCATTTTATGTTTTACTGGGAAGAGACTCATCAAAAGCTCTGTATTATATGTATCAACAATCAAACATTTAGAGCATGCAATTATTCTTAATTTTGCATGAAAATATCTTTGTACCATTTACTTATAAAAATTTAGAACTATTAATAATGTCCCTACTGTAATAAGTAACTAATTACCAGAAAAATTAAACAATTCACTTTATATCAATTATGAATATGAAAAGTACTAAAATCAGTATTTGGCAATTAATGCATAATTGATAGAAATTGAAATCATAAGAAAGCCATTTAAAATGTCAGTGCATATGGTCCTTAAATAATAGGTTGTTCAAAAAAATTTCTCTAATTCATAAGATATAATATGCCATATTACAGCGTAACGTGATAAAAAACATTAAATCATCAATATTGATAATAAAGAATGATACCTTTTTTCTTAAATATGTTTATTTGATTTTCATTGTAAGATGTTAATTCTGGAAGACTTCAGAATTAAGAAAGTCTTGGTGTATATTATTTCTAACAGGCTAATCAAAGTACTTTTAAATATATATGTATATATATATATATATATATATATATATATATATATATATATATATATACATAATATATGTAATGCATATGCATGAATATAGACACATATGTATAATAAATGTATTGTAATGTATCTATCAGGTGATTATAATTATTAAATTTTTAAAAAATATAGTGACTATAAAAAACAGTCTCAAATTTAAATTTCATAGCATACAACTGTTTGTAATGCCATGAGAGAAAAATAGATATGGAGGAAAAATGAAAAAGGAAGAGAGAGAAGGGGAAAAATGAGGAAGAAAGTGAGTAAAGAAGAGGGAGAGGCGTGTTCGATGTTAAGACAAAAGTGGAGCGGCTGGGTTTGTGATTCAGTGTTAACATGTTTGCCTAGTATGTGTGAGGAACTGGGTTCTATTCTCAGCACCACATACAAATAAAGAAAATGAAGATCCATCAACAACTTAAAAAATAAAAAATAAAAAAACTAGAAATATTACTAAAATCCCAAGCATTTATGAATGTTAAATAATAAAATATATGTTACATAGCCTTATGTAATTTCTAGACTCCCCAAAAAAGTCATTAAATGTTGGATTATTAGTGCTATAACTAAAAATCCATTGCTCTTTCCTCTACATTCTGTGGCATTCTAGTGCTAAAATAAATTGTAGTATAACACCAAAAAAAAAAAAATCCTAATATTTCTACAGTAACTGACCCAGTTTAACATCAATGCAAGTAGATTCCTATGGGACATGATATGTACTTTGAAGTTTATTTTTATTCAACACTGGTACATTTCTATTTCTTGAGTTTATGCACATTATAGGATATATATTTCATCCACACGTTCACAAATTTATAGGCATTTATTTCACTTTCAATCACTTCCTCCTTCAGAAAACATGTATTCCTCCGTTTCTGACTGGTCTTTTCTTGAAACTTCTTTCCAAACACATTATTTTCGATTTCCATTATCACATTTGAAGCAAAACTCACACACCCCTCATAATAAACCATAACCCTAATATTACCATTAGATGTACAACTGGTTGGAATGAATGATTGTATATCAATATAAGATTTCTTACTTAGTTTCAGATATCAATTCAATCCATTATTTAAAGTGGAACCAGTTATATTATTTATTCACAATGTGGTATTTTCATGCATTATCTCTATATTCATAGACAGAGGGTACACCTCTTTGTACCCCCAACACTAATTTATACGTCTTCAAAATATTGCTCCCAGAAATGTTGGAAGAAATACCCATGTCACCTGATCTACATATGCATTTTATCACTGAAATATTCTGGACACAAAAAGCAAAGGTCACACTTATGATTGTATCAAAGCTAAATGAAAAGTGAACATGGATTACTAAAAACATCCATGTCCAGGTTGCCTAATGCTCTCAAATGAAAATCCTATTGGTAACTACAAATTAGTTTCTTCCAAAGATTATATATTCAAACTCAACCCTGTTGAAAATGTCTAATCCTCTCACTCACTTTATACTTTGCCTGTTTTTGTAATGTTTCTATTGGTATCTGCTTTTCCACAGTTCATCATTGTGACTAAATCTTCACATGTTCTGAAACTTACATTCACACTCTAATCGAAATCCTATTGCTAAAGAACTTTTGGTCCAAATCCTATATTCACTCTTCTTCTTAAAACCTACCTACTATCTTCCTAATCCTACCGACTATCACTTTTTGACTGGAGGTTCTCTTCTACATTCAATCATCCAGTTACAAGGTCTTATGCCATTGTATATCGATTTCTCTGAGACATTTTTGCAGAATGTAATTCAACGATAGGTATCCCAATCAAGGGCCCAATGATTTCTGGGCTTCAAATCTTACTTAGATTTCTGTTTATGTACATATATTTCACGTCTGTATTCTAATAAATATCACAGGTTCCAATAACATTATTCATCCAGCAGAATGGTTCCTAACCGAAAATGAAAATGTTATTAACCGTAACCATACACTGTTCCCTCAATCTAACTTTACAGAAGAGCAGTGACAGTGTTGGTCTTACAATACAGGAATGCATGGGATCTTCCACCTGCTGAGAATCTCAAAGGTACATGCAGAAATGATCCCTGGAGAAGATGTAGGCAGCGATGAAGGACCTGAGAGAGCAAAAGTCATCTCAATGGCAAACAACCTGGTAGAATTAAGGAATGTGTCTGAATCAGCCTCATTCTTCTTAATACAGAGAAGATAGACCAAACCATGCCTGTGTGGAGAGCTGTTCCCTCGTCCCTATGTTTGATATACGATTCGAACTTGTGAAATTGTCACAGGATGTAGGGGCATCCTCCATCTCATGGGAACCTTGGAGGCAAATGTTAGGACAACGTGGTTTCCAAGGCAGTGACCTCATTCAGTTCCTCAAGGAAGTGACTTCACCTCACTTCCTTGGTGATGGAAGTCTCTGAACTTGGGATCCAGGAAGCCAGGCACCCAGAGCCATAACCCGTCCAAGTCCCAGTGGTCTAACTTGTTTGGATTTACGAAGGACAGAGTCAATATTTCTTGGTACCTACTGATTTGAGGATGGCCAAATGCCAGGAAACCTCTGAAGAGGGTCCTATCCTGATAAAGCAGGTAGTGGATCACCGCTGGCTCCTGACTACTTCACAGAGTTGGCAAAGTAGAGCAGATCTGAGACAGGACAGGCCATTTTGGGAGAACATAGTATGGCCCACCAGTCAGAGGACACTCCGGATATGACAGACCTACTTGGGGGAAGGAGGTGCCTTTGCGGGTGTGGGTGTGGATTTGTGGTTTTGTCTCATGTTCTGAGAATACGAAAGAAAGGCGGTTTGATTGGATTGTAGTGAACTGTTTCTAGTAAGTCGTTTGACAAGGCGAGTCTTTCTATGTCTGTGTATCCCACTGTGTCCGTGGTTGTCGACATTAGAAAAGAGAATGCATCAGTTGATGTGTTCTGTCTAGTAGAAAGCTTCGCAGCATTCATCCTGCCCAATTGATGAATGGACTGCGGCTTGCCTCATGGATGGGCAACACCTACTATCTGCCTAAGTTCCTGTTTTCTTCCTGAATTCTGGCCACTCTCCCGAATAGGCACATAGTTTTGTGTTTAAGATATGTACCACCTCAAGCTCTGTTAAATGGCCATGTACTGGACAGCTGAAGGGAATGGGAGAATATCAGAAAACTCAGATATCAGTGTGACCAGGAAAGTCTCAGTGGAGAAACCCTGCTATGGGCCATTCTCTTACTATGTATCTGTTTCCCTGAATGTCAGGAAGTTCTTTGCCTCAGGCCACCCTCATGTGAAGCCTGAAAAAAAGAGTTTTCAAATGAAAATGAATGGGCATCACCTGTGGCTCTTTGCTTAATTTCTTTGCAAAGGGATGTGTCTGAATCACCCTTTGGCCCTGTGTGCGGTTGTGGCTTAGATTCTCAGCCCCTGATGGATCTAAAGAAAGATCCGATGTGTGCATCCAAAACCAAAATTTCAAAAAGATCAGTTATGATGGATGAAGTCTCTTGCCTTTCTTTGTTAGGTTCCTGAACTACATCAAGTGAGAATAGGGATCCTTTGGTTCAAATAAATTTTTGAAAGCCCTGAAGAAGTGCTTGGGTTTTCTTATGACTCCAATTCACATAAAGAATCTATACCTGACAGTCAGTAGGCCTCAAATTGGAGAAGCAGATCAGTATTAACTGCGGTCTTATTTTATCACTCCTGGTTCACATGCAGGGTGTCCAGGCCACCATGACTTTAGGCAAATGAGCGGCAAGGGAGCTTATTTTGGACACTAACCCATACCCTACTAGACTCTGACTAGTAATCCTAACATGATGGAGAATAATAACCCCAACAGAATAGAAATACAAGAAGTTTTGAGGATTCATGTTGTATAGTTGTACTTGCCTTTTGCATTATATAGGGTAGGAGTTATAAATTTAGTCAATTTTTAATTGAAACAGTTCTCCATGTGTTTTTAAAGTTCACAACTATGTGAATTCCTCTCTCCCTTTCTCTGTAGCCTATTCAGAACATGTATTTTTATATGCACATTTAGAATCCTACCTGGTATCACATGTACATTCTTGAGAGGTTGCTGACTTAGCAGATACAAATTTTCAGAAGAGATCACTCCTCTGAATGCTGTTGGAAGTGAAAATTCAAACTATGGGTGACTTCCTAGTTGAACAACATTATACATAAATCCACGTTTAGTAAAATTAATATTTTTGGCTCTGTGGATTATATATATTTCATGATATATATATATATATATATATTGCTACATTTTAATGTCTGTTTGAGTGTGTGTGTGTGTGTGTGTGTATAGATAGATAGATAGATAGATAGATAGATATACACTCTCCAGATTTTTGAAAATATGAAACATATGTGTCTTATTATATACTCCCTAAATTCATTCATGTACATGTATGTGGATTTATAATCAACTTTTCACAAGATTATTTTCAAAAATATTCATCCACCTGAAATACATATTTGTTTCCTAGTACTAAAAACAAACTTCAGTGAATGGTGCATACAAATCCAAATATTTCTACAGTAACTGTCCCAGTTTAACATCAATGCTTGTAGATTCCTATGGGACATGATGTGTATTTTGACGTTCATTTTTTAACAAAACTGGTACATTATTATTTCTTCAGTTTATGCACATCATAGGATATATATTTCATTAACAAGTTCACAAATTTATAGGCATTTGTTTCGCTTTCAATAACTTCCTTATTCAAAACTCTTGTATTCCTCCAGGTTTCTTGTCTGGTCTCTTCATGAGACTTCTTTCCAAACTCATTATTTCTGAAATCCATAATCACCTTTGAAACAAAATTCACACACTCTTTATGATAATCCATAAGCCTAATATTAAAATAAGATGGATACCTGGTTGGATTGAATGATTGCATATCAATATAAGATTTCCTGTATATTTTCAGATATCAATTCAATCCATTATTTAAATTTAGAACTTGTTACATTGTTTAATCAAAGTTTTGTCTATTCATGCATTATCTCTATATTCCTAGACACAGGGTACACCCATTTGTAACACCAGTACTAATTTATATATCTTCAAAATATTGCTCCCAGAAACGGTGGAATAAATACTTATGTCATCTGATCTACATATACATTTTATCACAGTAATTTTCTGGACACAAAAAGCAAAGTTCACACTTATGATTTTACCAAAGCCTTAATGGAAAGTGAGTATGCATTACTAAAAACATCCATGTCCAGGTTGCCTAACGCTCTCAAATGTGAATCCTATTGGTCACTACATATTTGTTTCTTCCTAAGATTATATATTTTACCTCAAGCCTGTTGAAAATGTCTAATCCTATCAATCACTTTATCATTTGCCTGATTTACTAATGTCTCTATTAATATCTGCTTTCCTACATATTTTCCACAGTTTATCATTGTGACTGACTCTTCACATGTGCTCACATTTTCATTCACTCTCTACCCGAAACCCTATTGCTAAAGAACTTTTGGTTTAAATCCTACACTCTCTCTGCTTTCTAAACCTACTGACTATCTTTCAAATAATACCGAGTATCCCTTTTTGACTAGAAGTTCTCTTCGACATTCCATCATCCAAGGTACAAGGTCCTATGCCATTGTACATCGATTTATCTGAGACATCTCTGCAGAACATAATTCAAAGCTAAGTATCCCAATCAAGGGCCCAATACCCTTCTGGGCTTCAAATCTTACCTAGATTTCTGTTTTCATTCTAATATTTCACTTTTACATTCTTGTAAATATTACAGGTTCCCAATACAATTATTCATCCTGCAGAATGATTCTTAACCCAAATCGAACCTTTTATTAACCCTAAGCATACACTCTTCCCTCAATCTAAGTTTACAGAAGAGCAGGGACAGAGTTGTTTTTACAATACAGGAATGTAGGTCATCTTAAACCTGCTGAGAACCTCAAAGGTCCATGCAGAAATGATACCTGGAGAAGATGCAGGCAGCTATGAAGGAGTTGAGAGAGCAAAAGTCACCTTGCATGGCAAACCACCTGGTCAGGATGAAGGGTCGTGTCTGAATCAGTCTCTCTATTCTAAATCTAGAGAAGGTGGACCAAACCAGGCCTTTGTTGAGAGATGTTCCCGGGTGCCTATGGTTGATATACCATTCTAACTTGCGAAAGTGTCACAGGAAGTAGGGGCAGCCTCTATCTCATGGGACCCTTGGAACCAACTGTTAGGACAAAGTGGTTGCCAAGGGAGTGAACTCATTCAGTTCTTGAAGGAAGTGTCCTACCTCACTTCCTTGGTATTGGAACTCTCTGAAATTGGGATCCAAGATGCCAGACACCCAGAGCCAGTCCCAGTCCCACTCCCACTGGGCTCAGTTGTTTGGATTTACCAAGGACAGAGTCAGTCTTTCTTGGTACCTACTGCTGAGAGAATGGACAAATGCCAGGACAGATATGAAGAGGGTCTTTCCTGAGAAAGCAGGTAGTGGCTCACCACTGGATCCTGACAACTTCACAGAGTTGGCCAAGGCAACCAGAACTGAGACAGGACTGGCCATTTCGGGGAACATAGTTTGGCTCAACAGACAGAGGACACACTGGAGAGTCAGAGACTTACTTGTGGGAAGGAGATGCCTTTGTGGGTGTGGGTGTGAGTTTGTGGTTTTGTCTCATGTTCTGAAAATAGGTAGGAAAGGTGGTTTGTTTGGTTTGGAATGGACTGTTTCTAGTAAATCGTTTGACAAGGTGAGTGATTCTAGTTCGGTGTATCCCACTGTGTACGTGGTTTTGGACATTAAAAAACAGAATGCACCAATGGATGCATCCTGTCTAGTAGAAAGCTTCCCAGCATTCATCCTGCTCAACTGATGGATGGACTGCGGTGTGTCTTATGGATGGGGAACACCTACTATCTTCCTAAGTTCCTGTTTTCTTCCTGAATTCTGGCCACTCTCCAAAATAGGCTCATGGTTTTGTGTCCAAGATATATACCACCTCCAAGCTCTGTGCCATGGCCATGTACTGGACAGCTGAATGGAATGGGAGAATCACAGAAAACTCAGATATCAGTGTGACCAGGAAAGCCTCAGTGGAGAAATCCTGCTTTGGCCATTCTCTTACCTATATTTCTGTTGCCCTGAATGTCAGGAAGTTCTTTCCCTCAGCCCACCCCTTTGTTAAGCCTGAAGAAAACAGTTTTCAAATGGAAATGAAAGGGCATCACCTGTGGCTCTTTGCTTAATTTCTTTGTAAAGGGATGTGTCTGAATCAGCCTCTTGGCCCTGTGTGCGGTTGTGGCTTAGATTCTCAGCACCTCATGGATCTAAAGAAAGATCCCATGTGTGCATCCATAACCAAAATGGCAAAAAGATCTGTTATGGTGAATGAAGTCTCTTGCGTTCCTTTGTTAGGTTTCTGACCTACATCAAGTGAGAATAGGAATCCTTTGGTTCAAATGAATTCTTCAATGCCCTGAAGAAGTGGTTGTGTTTTCTCATGACTCCAAATCACATAAAGAATTGTTACCTGACACTCAGTAGGCCTCAAATTGGAGAAGCAGAGCTGTATTAACTGCAGTCCTATTTTATCACTCCTGGTTCACATGCAGGGTGTCCAGGCCACCATGACTTTAGGCAAATGAGGGGCAAGGGAGCTTATTTTGGACACTAACCCATACCCTACTAGACTCTGACTACTAATCCTAATATGATGGAGATTAATAACCCAAACAAAATAGAAATACAAGCAGTTCAGAGGAGTCATGTTGTATAGTTGGACTTGCCTTTTGCATTATATAGGGTAGGAGTTATAAATCTAGTCAATTTTTAATTAAAATAGTTCTCCATGTGTTTTTAAAGTTAACAAATATGTGAATTCCTCTCTCCCTTTTTGTGTAGCCTATTCAGCACATGTATTTTTATATGCACATATAGAATCCTACCTGGTATCACATGTTCATACTTGAGAGGTTTCTGACTTGGCAGATACTGCCGCGGTCCGGTTGGAGCAAAATAACCGGGGGGTGGGGGTTATGAATAACATGTGTATGTTGATATAGCAGGAGTGGAAGCCATTTATTGTAGGACAATAGAGGTATTTATACATTCCACCCAGGTTATCTAATTAACATAAACTAGATACTGCAGTCAACCAATCAGGAATCTCCACACTTAATGGCTCGCTTTTGTTACATCTCAAACCACTCCCTCTGGCATTTTGCCAGGCATCATCCAGACTTGTTTACACACTCTAACATTCCCCTGGCAAAATGCCAGGTGTTATTTTGACATGTTTACAGACTCTAACATTTCCCCCTTTTATTTAATTTAAATAAAGACCACAGTGGTTTTTACAGAAACACCATAAATAACCTGCTACAAACAGAAAGGGAGGATACAAAATGTCACAATACAAGCCAATTGATGAAACACTTGGAGAAATAATACCAGCAATGACACTGTTAGCAAAGACACCGAGTTAAAATTTGTTATAGATTACAGTTTGTTGTCTCAGTCCAGGTAAAGCAGTGTCTCAATAGATTAACTCACAGTTCAGGTAAACCACAGTCCAGGTATGTTCTGCAGGCAGCTAGCTTAAATCACAGTCCTGGTAAGTTCTGCAGGCAGCTAGCTTAAATCACAGTCCATGTAAATTCTGCAGGCAGCTAGCTTAAATCACAGCCCAGGAAAGTTCTGAAGGCAGCTAGCTTGATCCAAAGTCTCCTCCGTTTCTCAGCCGAAGTCTCCTCCGGTTTTCAGCAACACTGGAAATTCTTCCACCCTTGTCCTCACCGGCACTGGGATGAAGGCAGGAACTCCTACCACTGGCTAAAGAAAATCCTATAGTATTCCACCAGGTGCTAAGAAAACAACCTTCTGAAAAATTTAGTACATTATCTCAAGGTTTTTTACATTTGAAAAAAGCCTTAATAGTGCTTATTATTTATTATCTTCCGGGTGTGGGAGAACCATTGTAGCTTAGTTATTGGCATTGAAAATGACCAAACATCAGGGAGCCAGTAGCATCTATGGCTGGCTGTAGCATCCTGGGCAGCCACAGATGGCCCTGGGGAGTGTCCAGGACTCAAACTGCCACGGGGCCCCGCTCCCCAGGCTGGGGGCGGGGAATTGCCGGCTGCCACTGCTTGAAAAGCCCTTGCTGCACAGTGACTGGCTTGAGCATGTGGCAGCCGAGGCGCCTATTCACACACACTCCGGAAACGAAAAGTATTCAGTAACAGCCTTTTGCTGAAACTTTTTTCCTGATAATCCTTCTTCTTCTTAACTTTCTTTTTCATTCTGATTAGACTTCCTGGGCTTCCATCAACACATGCCCTAATTGCACTTGTTTCCACTGGGGTGCCTCTTTCCATTATCAATTTACTTCTCACCCCTTCCTTATTTTCATCACAAAGACAATACAATACACTGAGATAAAACAAGACACAATCATACTGTATCAATCTTCTCCATTTTTTGAAATGACCGTTTTTCCTCTCCCCCATCTGCCTAGGGATGAGCAGATTTGCTCCCATCCTATCTATGGATGGGCAGCTTTTATTCGTCACTTACCCCCAAGTGTCCCAGGGCTCCCTGTATGGGCCACCATCTGCAGCAGTCCCACTGCAGCAAAATAACCGGGGCAGGGGGTGATGAATAACTAGTGTATGTTGATACAGTAGGAAAGGCGTGATAGGTAGGAAAGGCTATTTGTTTGGTATTGAGTGGACTGTTTCTAGTAAGTTGTTTGACAAGGCAAGTGTTTCTATATCTGTGTATCCCACTGTATCTCTGGTTGTAGACATTAGAAAAGATAATGCATCAATGGATTTGTCCTCTCCAGGAGAAAGTTTAACAGCATTCATCCTGCCCAATTTATGAAAGGACTGTGGCTTGCCTTATGGATGGGCAACACCTACAATATTCCTAAGTTCCTGTACTCTTCCTGAATTCTGGCCACTCTCCACAACAGGCTCATGGTTTTGAGTCCAAGATATGTACCACCTCCAAGCTCTGTGACATGGCCATGTACTGGATAGCTGAAGGGAATGGCGAGCATCTCAGAAAACTCAGATAACAGTGTGACCCGTAAAATCTCAGTGGAGAAACCCTGCTTTGGGCCTTTTCTTACATAATGTTCTGTTGCCCTGAATGTCAGGAAGGTCTTTGCCTCAGGCCAACCCTTTGTGAAGCCTGAAGAAAACAGTTTTCAAATGGAAATGAATGGGCATCACCTGTGGCTCTTTGCTTAATTTCTTCCAAAAGGGATGTGTCTGAATCAGCCTCTTGGCCCTGTGTGAGGCTGTGGCTTAGATTCTCAGCACCTGATGGATCTAAAGAAACATTCCTTTTGTGCTTCCAAAACCAAAATGGCCAAAAGGGCAGTCATTGTGGTTGAAGGCCCTCGCCTTCCTCTGTAAGGTTTCTGACCTACATCAAGTGAGAAGAGGGATCCATTGGGTCAAATGAGTTCTTCAAAACCCTGCAGAGGCTAGCCCGTAATTGCTTGGGTTTTCTCATGACTCCAATTCACATAAAAAAATCTATACCAAACAGTCAGTAGGCCTCATATTGGAGAAGCTGGGCAGTACAAATGGCAGTCATATTTGATCACTACTGGTTCACAGGAAGGGTGTCCAGGCCACCCTGATTTTAGGCAAATGAGGGGTAAGGGAGCTTATTTTGGACACTGTCGTGAGCTTTGCCCCTCATGGAAAACCCCAGCCAGAGGTTATGATGAGTGTCTATATGGAAGAAGATGAGGGCCATGTGGGAGTGTTTTGGTTTTAATTGTGGTCATTTGTGTGGTGGTTGAAATAGATGACTGGGTCCACCTGGGCTTGAAGTCTGGTGTGATTCCCCTTACAGACTGAGTTCTGAAACTGACCTCAGAGAAATATTGCCATGAGTTCTCTTGGGATTTTAGGAGGCCACGCATTAGAGTCGCCCTTGGAAACTGAGATCAAGTCCCAGGGTGGCTTTCCACAGAGCATCGGGAATCTCAGCCAGGATATCACATGATTTTATTATGAAAGACTTGGCAGCCATAGATGAGATTCAAAACAAACATGGACCTCACACTCTAGACCTCAATGGGCCTGGGTTCATGTGATCTTTTGGCCACTCTTTGGGAAGCCTTGACTGTGAGAATTCTCCAGAGCTTTCATTGAAATGAGCTTCCATACCATTTAATGGTTCTTGAAAGAATTGAAACCTACAGTGCCTCCAACTTCATCCGTGAAAAATGCTAGATAAATACCAAGAAATTTTTGAAATTCCCATAACCAGGTGTCAGAGGAGAACATTTGGATGTCCTGTTGCTGATCAGGAGTGTTCCAGACAGTGGTTTGATTGACTGGGTTTCATGAAAATGGTGTAGAACTGAAATGCCAGTATGTTGGAGCCTGCTGAGTATTGGGCCCAGAACTGTGGTGTGCAGGTGTGGGATAAAACATTTGTGTTGGGGCCATTTGGATCTACCATTGACTTCCAAATGGCTTGTGACTGACATGGTGCAGCCAGCAGACCCTTATATGTAAAGGCATCTTGTTATATGGAGAGGTTTCAGGGCAATGTTACGAATCAGGTTGCTATCTTCAAGTGGGCAAGCTATGTGGGATAGAATCCTGGTTGGTGCATTCTCTTGCAGACTCTGACCGACCACACGTGACAGAACTACCTTCAGCACTGTGTCCCAGTTGAACTTCTTGTATTTCGTAGAGCAAATACCAAACTCCCAGTGCAGCAGCAAGAAACACCATGAATAGTGGAGGATGACTAAATGGGTACACAGTCCACACAGGGAGACACTTAGCCTTCAGTGGCCACAGTTTACCTACAAAGAGAGAATTCAGCACTTTGCCTCATTTTCATTGGAAAATAAGAAACCAATTTCTTCAGGTCACATAGATGCAGAGCCAGCTTTGATGGTCTCACAACAAAGGAAGCTAAAGCTCCTGAAAACAACACATATTTCAAGTGCCCAACCTCAGAGGCAGTTTCTCAAAAAGTCGTTAGGCCAGCAGAGCTCCATGTTTGTGGAGTG
Organism: Callospermophilus lateralis; assembly: GCF_048772815.1. NCBI lineage: Eukaryota > Metazoa > Chordata > Mammalia > Rodentia > Sciuridae > Callospermophilus > Callospermophilus lateralis. Next base: position 1,705,470 of record NW_027513057.1, read on the forward strand.
TTTACCTGTTAGACAAGGATGCAAGAAAAGACCACTGACTCCAATTAAAATCAAATTAAACTAAGCTTATTATTTTCACCAGCCAGGCTAACTCTCCCTCCCAAAACGGCCGGAACAACCCCAACTTACCTACAGCCCAGCTTTAAAGCCCAGAAAGTTACACAAAAGGGGGGTTAGAGATAACAGAACTCGGACAAGCATCACACTAATGGTAGTTTATATATATATATATATATATATATATATATATATATATATATATATATATATATATATATATATATTTTTTTTTTTTTTTGCTGGCCCCAACATCAGAATTTGTGAGGACCATTAGACCCTCAGAGATGGTCATTGTCTGTCCAGGGAAGGCCAATATTTATGATGTGTCGCTAATGTTTCACAGAGTGCTGCTATCTGGTCAGAGAGCCAGACATGGGTGAGTTCAAGGCATGGGCAGGCATTCCAAGCAGGTTCAGAATTTGCAGTAATTTATAGTAAAGCCAAAATTATCTTATCATGGCTTTGTGGCAAGATGGCTCCCAATTTTAATAAAAGATCAGGTTGGGCCTATCATTCCCCCCTTTTCTTATGTGTTCCTTTCAAATCTTTGATAGATTAAGGAAAGTGCACTGAGGAAATTTAAATCCCTCAGGTAACAGTCTCCAAATTTCTAGAACTCACCCAAAACGGGTCTCCCTGATTTTACCTGACTTAATTAATTACGTATATTGATAGTCTATTTATTTTTGGCTCCGTTGTTGTAAGAAGGGAGGCCTCACGCATTTTGGATTCTTCTGCGCTGAGAGAGGGTGACGTAAGGGTCATGGCATGAGGGACATGAGTTGCCTTTTAGAATTTAGTTGAGGGACATGAGTTGCCTTTTAGATTTCAGCTTGGTTTGAAGTCTGTTTGGGGAAGAACAGGTTGTAAAGTCATCTGGGAATGGGTTCTTCTATGAGAGTAACAAAAACCATGAGTGATGAATAAATGTTGCAGCAGCTGGAACATGTCACCGTATAGAAGTTCCCTCACCATTCTTTAATATCCTCAGTTATCAGGACTGTCAACTTAATATTTAATTTTTTGTTTTACAGTTGTCCCTCCCCATAAGATACAGTTTATTAATTTAATGTCATCTGATCTTGCAAAATCCTTTTTCTAGTATGACCTCTGTGTCTAATAGAGAAACCTTTAATTCTGTTACTCAGGGCTGGATAATCGTACTAGCAAACACCAAGCCTACCTCTGTAGGTTAGGAATATCTGTAGGCCCTAAACTAAATTTTCTGCCTCTGGCAGCTCCTCTTAATAGTCTCTTTTTATAGTTATCAGGCATTCCTGTCTGAGAATCCTTCTTTGTAACCTCCAGTCTTACTTATTTTGGGAGGCTAACATAAAGTGTATACCTTAAAATATTAATATTTGTTTTCTTGGCCGATTCATTTAACTTTAATTTTAAATCCTAATCTTAAACATCCAGCAAATAAATTTTAACAGCCTTATATTGAGAGTACTGGGCTTTAATATCTATAACTTAATTATTATTTATCTTTTCATTAATTGGGATTATGTATTATTCTGTCTGTCTTGTAGGTGATGACTTATTATCTTAAATTAACCCATGTTGTGTTATTAAAGCAACACTTCGGTAAAAGACTAACAGGGAATCTTTAGATCACTTATAAGCAAATTAAAAATAAAATTTTTTAACAAGAGTAAAAATACTTAGTTTCTGTAATAGCTACCCTAAATTTTTTGGCTGAGTTATACATTATATGCCCTGTTTGAGATCCTAGTAATCTTCACAGAAAAACAAAAGAACTTTTGAACATAACTTTAAATGAAATAAAATCTGACCTACTCCTTTTGTAGTCATTCTCACATGTAGTAAGATGGGACACAGTGCCTTATCTCAGGTAAGGCAGGCCTCTTTATAAATATTAAGTGTTTTAGTTCTAAAGCTGATCATTGTTTTTTAAATATCATTTTACAAAGTTTACATAAATTGTTTGAGGTCACATGAACATTATCTAACATCATATGACATCACATTTAAAACATGGATTAAAGAAAGGCTGAAAGATTTTAACCTTTACATATATTAGGCTCTGATTAACTTAAAAATACATTTAAATTGTTCCCCAATGAAAAAAGTAACATAAAACTTTACATATCTTATTGATAACAGGTAAATAAATCCCCAGTACATTTTTTTTACCATACAACTTCAGAATACCAGCTTGATATAATGCTCTTTAAATGTTTCTAACTTACAGACTTGTATACCTGGAAGATATGAGCACATTAATAGCATCAAAATTACATTGATATTTCTAGATTAACCAAGTTTAGCTTTTAAAGAAATGGCAGTAGAGTGCTCTAAAATAACAGTTCTTATTTAATCAGTTGTTCAATTTTTATGGTTGCTTGCTCTAGAAAAAATAAAACTTAATAAACACAATGTTATGGGTAAACTTATGTTTTCAGAAATTTTTGTCTCTTTAACACATGACTGATTTTTACAATCTGATACAGACCTTAGTAAATCAATCGGGTATCTAACAAATGTACTCAAGAATGAGAAATTCCACATCAAATTTACTTTACTTATTTATTAAAATATTAGACAAATGTATTGAAGAGTGTAAACCATTTTTTTGTTGAAGGAAAAGTCCTAGAATCAAGGCATTTTAGACATTTTGTAGATATTAATATTTTATTAGATTTTTGAACACCTATAAAAACTTGTAAGCTTAAATTTAAAAACATTTATTTTTATCTGTTTATCCAATTTAAATTGAACAATTTTAATCACGTGAATTAAAGATCTTTGGATCCACTTTTTTTAAATTAATTTTTATTGTAGGTTGTTCAAAACATTACATAGTTCTTGATATATTATATCTCACACTTGATTCAAGTGGGATATGAACTCCCGTTTTTACCCCATATACAGATTGCAGAATCACATCAGTTGCACAACCATTGATTTACATATTGCCATTCTGGTGTCTGTTGTATTCTGCTGCCTTTCCTATCCTCTACTATCCCCACTCCCCCATCCCCTCCCCTCTTCTCTCTCTACCCCCTCTACTGTAATTAATTTCTCCCCCCTCATATTTTTCCTCCTTTCCCCTCACTTCCTCTTGTATGTAATTTTGTATACCCCTGAGGGTCTCCTTCCATTTACAGGAAATTTCCCTTCTCTCTCCCTTTCCCACCCACCTCTCATCCCTGTTTAATGTTAATCTTCTTCTCATGCTCTTCGTCCCTACTCTGTTCTTAGTTACTCTCCTTATATCAAAGAAGACATTTGCCATTTGTTTTTGAGGGATTGGCTAGCTTCACTTAGCATAATCTGCTCTAATGCCATCCATTTCTCTCCAAATTCTATGATTTTGTCATTTCTTAATGCAGAGTAATACTCCATTGTGTAAAAATGCCACATATTTTTTATCCATTCGTCTATTGAATGGCATCTAGGTTTTGCTTCCACAGTCTTGCTATTGTGAATTGTGCTGCTATGAACATGGATGTAGCAGTGTCCCTATAGTGTGCTCTTTTTAGGTCTTTAGGGAATAGACCGAGTAGGGGAATAGCTGGATCAAATGGTGGTTTTATTCCCAGCTTTCCAAGAAATCTCCATACTGCTTTCCAAATTGGCCGCACCAATTTGCAGTCCCACCAGCAATGTACAAGAGTACCCTTTTCCCAACATCCTCGCCAGCACTTGTTGTTGTTTGACTTCCTAATGGCTGCTAATCTTACTGGAGTGAGATGGTATCTTAGGGTGGTTTTGATTTGCATTTCTCTGACTGCTAGAGATGGTGAGCATTTTTTCATATACTTGTTGAATGATTGTATGTCCTCCTCTGAGAAATTTCTATTCAGGCCCTTGGCCCATTTGTTGATTGGGTTATTTGTTATCTTATTGTCTAATTTTTTGAGTTCTTTGTATATTCTCGATATTAGGGCTCTGTGTGAAGTGTGAGGAGTAAAGATTTGTTCCCAGGACGTAGGATCCCTATTTACCTCTCTTATTCTTTCTTTTGCTGAGAAAAAACTTTTTAGTTTGAGTAAGTCCCATTTGTTGATTCTAGTTATTAACACTTGTGCTATGGGTGTCCTATTGAGGAATTTGGAGCCCAACCCCACAGTATGTAGATCATAGCCAACTTTTTCTTCTATCAGATGCCATGTCTCTGATTTGATATCAAGTTCCTTGATCCACTTTGAGTTAACTTTTGTGCATGGCAAGAGAAAGGGATTCAGTTTCATTTTGTTGCATATGGATTTCCAGTTTTCCCAACACCATTTGTTGAAGATGCTATCCTTCTTCAATTGCATGCTTTTAGCCCCTTTATCGAATATAAGATAGTTGTAGTTTTGTGGATTGGTTTCTGTGTCCTCTATTCTGTACCATTGGTCCACCCACCTGTTTTGGTACCAGTACCCTGCTGTTTTTGTTACTATTGCTCTATAGTATAGTTTGAAGTCTGGTATAGCTATCCCGCCTGATTCACACTTCCTGCTTAGCATTGTTTTTGCTATTCTGGGTCTTTTATTTTTCCATATGAATTTCATGATTGCTTTCTCTATTTCTACAAGAAATGCCGTTGGGATTTTGATTGGCATTGCATTAAACCTATAGAGAACTTTTGGTAATATCGCCATTTTGATGATGTTAGTTCTACCTATCCATGAACAGGGTATATTTTTCCATCTTCTAAGATCTTCTTATATTTCTCTCTTTAGGTTTCTGTAGTTTTCATTGTATAAGTCTTTCACCTCTTTTGTTAGGTTGATTCCCAAGTATTTTATTTTATTTGAGGATATTGTGAATGGGGTGGTTGTCCTCATTTCCATTTCAGAGGATTTGTGGCTCATATACAGGAATGTCTTTGATTTATGTGTGTTGATATTATATCCTGCCACTTTGCTGAATTCATTTATTAGCTCTAGTAGTTTCTTTGTAGACCCTTTTGGGTCTGCTAGGTATAGAATCATGTCATCTGCAAATAGTGATAATTTGAGTTCTTTTCCTATTTTTATGCCTTTAATTTTTTTCGTCTGTCTAATTGCTCTGGCCAGTGATTCGAGAACTATGTTGAACCGAAGTGGTGAGAGAGGGCATCCCTTAAAATTTGTTTTTATGAGTGCTTTTTTTATTATGAGCGCTCCTTATATATGTTAATTTCTGTATCATATATATGATTAAGAATATATATATATATAGACATACAACAAATAACAAAAGTGTGCACACATAATAATAGTAAAGGCCTTGTAGCTTTTAGCAGGTGAAATCTCCATTGCCATGTTTTAAAAACTCCACAGTTGGTCAAAGATAGAACTGATCAGAAAAACATTAACCTAGGTCTGTAGGATCAAAATTATGAGTTAGAAAAATTAAAGGATCTAAGGAAAAAAATAAGAGTCCTAGAAAAAATAACTGACCAGTAATTAGTAAATACCATACTATTTACTTTTTTTTTTCCTTAAGCCTCATATCAGTCTCCTACTGATCTTGCAGGCTTCTTTCATTTGCATTTCAATCTAAGTCCTGGCTGAGGTCTGGAAGGAGCAGGAAAAAACTGCTATTCTGAGCAGACACCTCAGGCCTAACGCATTTTAACCATAATTTTCCAGATAGGATGTTGAAAATTTTGATACAAGCTTAAGACAAAATTTACAAAATTTTATATCTTTACATCTTGTGTTGTCAACAGATACCATACTATGATTTACTATCCTTGTCCAAATTAATGCACTGGTACACACAGTGACATTTTCCCAGGCTACCCAATTAAAAATTGTTGAAAAAAAAAAGACTGAATGATTGGAAAATTTCTTGCCAACTTGGAAGTAGAGTTCTTTAGTTTTTCATCCTAAGTATTTAAGTTCTCTGGCATGAATTATCTGAAATCATAAACTGAACAATTATCTCAATCTGACTTTTAACGGCAAGATTCTGCAATGCTTCAAAAACCCAATAAGCTACCAGATTGTTACAATAAAACATCATCATTTAGACACACATTCAGGTAAAATCATTCTCAAGAAACAATATATAATATCAACACATTATTGCACATGTCTTAAAGTGCCAGAAACAAAGACACACGACAGACAGAAAGGAGCTCCAGACTATGACTGACAGACAGAAGCCTTTAAAACAGAGCAGATAAGAGAAAAATCTCCTACACCAGTTGCACCACAGATGTCCCCACAAGGGGACCAGATGCTTTCACAGAGGAGCATCCTGAAATGTAAAATCAAGGGTCGCCATAGTGACTTTCCTGCATTTAGTGTCCCCTTTTTTTCCCTCTTTTTTAAGATGACAGAGGTGGCATTATCGTTAAATTGCAGGGAAAGACCTAGGGAATTCTCTGAAAAAATAAGGCTTCAGCAGCTGCTGGGAGTCCCTCAGTCCCTCCTTTTACTTACAGGATTTGCTCCTCTGTTTCAGTTCCACCACAAGCATGCTCCATCTCCTAACATTTCTGTAGTCAGCTCTCAAAAAGTTCCAGGGTGCGGGTGGGTTATCAAAATTTGTACTTAAAGTTGGGTTCCTGAACTTGAAGCCAATTAATGCCAATTTAAAAATGAGGACAGGGTTTTGAGAAAAAGAAAAACGAAGGTTTATTGCTTTTCTAACAAAGATAAACACAGGGACTCTGCCAAAAGGTTGTGACTCTCTTTATCTGGAGGGACAAGGGATTTTAAAGGAGTTTCACTTATTAACCTGGGAGATACTCAGTTCTTAGGTTTCCCGCAGGCACTGCCCTCTGCAGTGAGTGTGCTCCAGGCAGCCAGCTAGGGGCTTCTATCATACTGCTTAACAAACGGGTGTAAAGTTCAATGCAGTTCCTTTAAACTCAGTCCAAAGGGTGTCAGGCTTACTTGCTTTATTTTCATGTCCGATATCCTTAAGTTTTCACCACAGAAATCACACAACAAAATGCACAAAAACAAACAAACAAAAAACATATAGAACACAGAACAAAACAACAACAACAACAAAAAAAAAAAAAAAAAAACAGAAATCCGGCGCCGAAACAGGAAAACAGAGGAGCAATGCAATGTCCTCCTAAAGCTCCCCGTAGGAGTGCATGCGTGCCCGTTGGCACCTCTCTACCCTTCCAGATGAATTCCCTAGAGAACAGAACAGATGACAGAATGATTCTTGTTACTGTCCCAGACAGGAGTATATGTGAGCCTCCTCAGTCCACCTCTCTGTCATCAGAAGAGATCTCCCTTAACCGGATATCAGATGTTATAAAGGCACCAATTACCTATGGATGCCTCCTCCACCAGGTGCTTGCTAATAGTTTTAATGTGGTGGTTCACTGCAGTGCTCCCTGAACTGAAGGCTAACTCCAAGGCCTTGGACCATCTCAAGTTGCACAAACCCTAGAGTTGCTCTCAAGCTTGGAGCCCTGGAAGGAAGGCCAACTTCAGAATTTACAGCAGTCTGGTCTTGTGATCTTGTCCGGCAGGGTCATCTCACTGGGGAACTCCAAAATATTAGACCAGGAACGCATGTAAAGACCACTGACTCCTAGTAAAATCAAATTAAGGCAAGCTAATTATTTCAAAGGGAAAGGCTACCTCTCCCTCCCAAAATGGCGGGAGCAAGACAGCAAACCCACCTTTCCTATAGCCCAGCTATATAGCCCAGAAAGATGCACAAAAAGGGGGTTACAGATAACAGAACTTTAACAAGCATCACACTAACGGTAGTTTACATTTTTTTTTAAGCTCACCCCAACATCAGAAATTATGAGGACCATTAGAGCCTCAGAGACTCGTTGTCTGGCCAGGGAAAGAAAATATTTATGAGGTGTCACTAAAGTTTCAGAGAGGGCTGCAATCTGGTCAGAGAGCCAGGCATGGGTGAGTTTAAGGCATGGGCAAACATTCCAAGCAGGTTCAGAATTTGCAGTAATTTATAATAAATCCAAAATTATCTTTTCATGGCTTTATGGCAAGTGGGCTCCCAATTTTAATAAATGATCAGGTTGGGTCTATCAACCCTGTCCCTTACTTTTGGAAACTCCCCTTCCACATCCAAGCTTGTGAACTCCTGAGCATTTTCCATTCCAGATATGTATTCACAGATTTTCTAACTCTTCTCCTCTAATTGTGTATTACTTGGGGCGAATGTAATGTCAAGGCATTGTTCTGGATGAGAATGGGAAGATTTTTTGCATACACATTGGATTCATTATCTAATTTTTCATTCGAAATACTTAATCCCTGACACTAAAACCTACCCTACTGGACTCTGACTACTAATGCAAATATGATGGAGATAAATTACCCCAACAAAATAGAAATACAAGCAGTTCAGAGGAGGCATGGTGCATAGTTGGACTTGCCTTTTGCATTATGTAGTGTAGGAGTTATAAATCTATCAAATTTTCAATTTAAATAGTTCTCCATGTGTTTGAAAGTTAACAAATATTTGAATTCCTGTCTCCCTTTCTCTGTAGCCTATTCAACACATGTATTTTTATATGCACATATCAAATCCTACCTGGTACCACACGTACATTCTTGTGAGGTGGATGAATTGGCAGATACAATTTGTGAGAATAGATCACTCATTCTAAACGCTGTTGGAACTGAAAATTCAACCTATGGGTGAGCTTCCTGGTTGAACAACATTATACATAAACCCATGTTCAGTAAAATGAATATTTTTGGATCTGTGGATGATATATATTTCATGATTAATTTAGATTGCCATATATATTGCTACTTTTTAATGTCTGTGTGTGTGTGTTTTATATATATATATATATATATATATATATATATATATATACTCTCCAGATTTTTCAAAATATGAAATATATGTGTCTTATTATACACTCCCTAAATTCATTCATATTCATATATGTGGATTTATGATCAACTTTTCACAAGATTATTATCAGAAATATTCATCCACCTGAAATACATATTTGTTTCCTAGTACTGAAAACAAACTTCAGTGAATGGTGCACACAACTCCTAATATTTCTACAGTAACTCACCCAGTTTAACATCAATGCGTATAGATTCCTATGGGACATGAAGTGTATTTTGACGTTCATTTTTATTCAACTCTGGTACATTACTATTTCTTCAGTTAATGCACATCATAGGATAAATATTTCATCCACAATTTATCAAATTGATAGGCATTTGTTTCACTTTCAATCACTTCCTGATTCAGAACACATGTATTCCTTAATGTTTCTTGACTGCTCGTTTCATGAGACTTCTTTCCAAACACATTATTTTCAATTTCCATTATCGCTTTGAAGCAAATCTCACACACCCGTCTTGATAAACCATTAAAGTAATATTACCATTATATGTATAATTGGTTGGAATTAATGATTGTATATCAATATAAGATTTTCTGCATATTTTCAGATATAAATTCAATCGATTATTTAAAGTGTAATCAGTTATATTATTTATTCACAGTATGGTCTCTTCATGCATTATCTCTACATACATAGACACAGGGTACACCTCTTTGTACCCCCAATATTAATTTATATGTCTTCAAAATATTGCTCCCAGAAATGGTGGAAAAAAATACTCTGTCAACTGATGTACATAAACATTTTATCACAGTAATATTCTGGACACAAAATGCAAAGTTCACACTTATGATTGTACCAAAGACTAAATGGAATGTAAACATGGATTACTAAAAAAATCCATGTAAAATTTGGCTAATGCTCTCAAATGTCAATCCTATTAATGATTACATATTTGTTTCTTCCTAAGATTATATATTCATATTCAACCCTGTTGAAAATATCTAATACTATCACTCACTTTATACTTTGTCTGATTTCATAATGTCTCTATAGATATCTGCTTTCCTACATATTTTCCCCAGTTCATCATTGTGACTCATTCTTCACATGTGCTGACATTGACATTCACTCACTAACCGAAACCCTGTTGCTAAAGAACTTTTGGTCCAATTCCTATACTCATTCTTTTTTCTAAACTTACTTACTATCTTCCTAATCCACCTACTGTCCCCTTTTGACTGGATATTCTCTTCGACATTCAATCATCCAAGGTACAAGGTCCTATGCCATTTTATATCGATTTATCTGAGACATCTGTGCAGAACATAATTCAAAGCTAAGTGTCACAATCAAAGGCCCAATTCCCTTCTGGGCTTCAAATCTTACCTAGATTTCTGTTTTCATACTTACATTTCACCTATTTATTCTTGTAAATATCGCAGATTCCCAATACCATTATTCATCCTGCAGAATGATTCCTAACTCAAATCGAATATGTTATTAATCCTAACCATACACTCTTCCATCAATCTAACTTTACAAAAGAGTAAGGACACAGTTTGTCTTACAATACAGGAATGTAGGGGATCTTCCACCTGCTGAGAACCTCAAAGCTCCTTACAGAAATGATCCCTGGAGAAGATGTTGACAGCTATGGAGGACCTGAGAGAGAAAAATTCATTTTCCATGGAAAACAACCAGGTCAAAATGAAGGGATGTGTCTGAATCAGCCTCTCTCTTCTTAATGTAGAGTAGTTGGACCAAATCAGGCATGTGTGGAGAGCTGTTCCCGGGTGCCGATTTTTGATATACAATTCTTAGCTTGAAGTGTCACAGTAAGTAGGGGCAGGCTCCATCTCATGGGAACCTAGGAAACAACTTTTAGGACAAAGTGTTTGCCAAGGCAGTGACCTCATTCAGTTTCTGAATGAAGTGACCTACCTCACTTCTTTGGTGATGGAACTCTCTGAACTGGGGATCCAAGAAGCCAGGCACCCAGAGTCAGTCCCAGTCCCAATCCCAGTGGGCTCACATGTTTGTATTTACCAAGGACAGAGTCAGACTTTCTTGGTACCTACTGATGTGAGGATGGCCAAATGCCAGGAGAGCTCTGAAGAGGGCCAGTTCATGAGAAAGCAGGCAGTGTCTCACCACTGGTTCCTGAAAACTTCACTGAGTTGGCCAAGGAGACCAGATCTGAGAGAGTTTCCCAATACTATTATTCATCCCGAAGAATGATTCCTAACCCAAATTGAACATGTTATTAAACCTAACATACACTGTTCCCTCAATCTAACTTTACAGAAGAGCGGGGACAGTGTTGGTCTTACAATACAGGAATGTAGGGGATCTTCCACCTGCTTAGAAACTCAAAGGTCCACGCAGAAATCATTCCTGGAGAAGATGTAGGCAGCTATGAAGGACTTGAGAGAGCAAAAGTCATCTTCCATGGCAAACAACCTGGTCAGGATAAAGGAGTGTATCTGAATCAGCCTCTCTCTTATTAATGTAGAGAAGATGGATCAAACCAGGCCTGTGTGGAGAGCTATTCCTGAGTGCCTATGGTTTATATACCATTCTAACTTGTGAAAGTGTCACAGGAAGTAGGGGCATCCTCCATCTCAAGAGACCATAGGAAACAACTGTTAGGACAAAGTGGTTGCCAAGGGAGTGACCTCTTTCAGTTTCTGAAGGAAGTGACCTCACGTCACTTCCTTGGTGTTGGAACTCTCTGAACTTGGGATCCAGGAAGCCAGGCACCCATTGCCAGTCCCAGTCCTACTCCTAGTGGGCTCACTTCTTTGGATTTACCAGGGACAGAGTCAGTCTTTCATGGTACCTACTGATGTGGGGATGGCCAAATGCCAGAAGAGCTCTGAAGAGGGGCCTTTCCTGAGAAAGCAGGTAGTGGCTCATGCTGGCTCCTGAAATCTTCCCAGAGTTGGCCATGAAGACCAGATCTGAGACAAGACAGGCTATTTTTGGGGAACATAGTATGACCCACCAGTCAGAGAATACTCCAGATAGTCACAGATGTACTTGGGGGAAGCAGGTGCCTTTGTGGGTGTTGGTGTGGGATTCTTTTTTTGTCTCATGTCCTGAGAATAGGTTAACCAGTACCCTGGTTATTAATTGGTAGTTACATTATGCTTATAGACCCCAGAACTCAGGACAGGTAGAAAAAATAAATAGAACCATTAAATAGACCTTTACGAAATTACTCTTAGAGACCTGCATAAAAGATTGGACTATGCTCCTGCCTTATCCACTGTTTCATGCAAGAAATACTCCCTCTGTTTCTTTGTGTAACCTCACCACCTGTGAAATTCTCTATGGTGCCCTTCCTCCAGTAAGGGACCTAACCCCAACTCTAAGACCTAAGGATCCCTTCCACACCCCCTAGCTTGACAGACTTAAAGCTCTTGAAAGAACTCATTGATATCTGTTCAAACAGCTGGCCACGGCCTACCAAACTGGGGACAAGGGGACTCCACTTCAATATAATGTAAGAGACTTCATCTACATAAGAAGACATCAGGTTTCATTCCTGGAACCCCGATGGAAAGGAACATACCAGATACTACTTATAACACCTACATCAGTAAATGTATACGGAATCAATTCCTGGATCCATGCCTCTCATCTCAAGCCTGCGCTCTGTCCAGACTCTTGCTGGAAACTGGAAATGACTAGTAGCCCTTTCAAATTGTGTTTTCACCATATGAATAAGGCTATAGACTCTCCCCTTGGCCACCAGTAGTCCTAAACCTCATCAGGTGGTTCATCAGCGATGGCTGATCACAAATCCTACTAGAGAAGAAGTATGGTCTATCTCGCTTACAGCCCCCATAGGGACCTGGTGGCCATCTCTCCACCCAGACATTTGTCAGCTGGCTATAGGTTTTTCCTATTGGGATATATCTGATAAAGTGGATCCCACTAAAATTCTATTAAATACCTTCTGTATCATCGATAATGGAAACAAACATTATGGATGTAGGGACACGCGAGCAAGATGCAGGTTGGCTAGCCCAGATTACTATGTTTGCATGGCAGACTATCAAAGCCACAAAGAGCCACGGCTGTGAGGGGAAAAAGCCAACTTCTTCTGTAAGTCATGGGGATGTTAGCATACAGGGACTGCCTGGTGGAACCCAAACTCCCCATCAAATTCAGTACACAGCATTGGCCATATTACCAATTAGACAACCAAAACCGATGGACCCCAGAAGGCTCTCTAGATCCTCAAATTATGCATGACATTTTTAACTTCTACAAGTGATCAAAAGGGTGGAAGGAGATTCCCCTATGTGAAGACCTTTTCCCTCCTTCACTCACGTCCTGAACTATGCTTCTCCAATAGATCCTAACCCTCAGCCTTCTGCTCCAGACTCTCTGCTTTCACTCCCACCTGAGCAACCTGATTTCTCCCCTCCATTTACTAGATCAAAAAACCAAACCTCGGCCGGTTCTCAGACAATTGCGCCCTTGCTGAGGTATCAGGTACTGAGGTACCCCTCCACCCACTCAGTCCTCTTTTCTCCAGTAAGTGCCCAGAGCAGGTCCCATCAGGTCCTCTTACCAGCTAACCCAAAGCTCAAACCAGCTGAGGAGATCCCTCAGACCACTATCCAAGATGTAATGAAAGTGACCTTTAAAGTTGCCTTGTCATCACTGAAAACAGGTGACTAAGAATTTAAAGTCCCTCACAGGCTTTTTGGGATACTCACTCCTGTCGTCCCCTCTGCTCTACCTGTTCTACTGCTCAAGTTTTTGTTGCCAGGAAAATCACAAACCCCTTTCCCAATATTCTTTTACATCTCTCCTTCCTAATTCTCAGATAAACGGAGTTGCTCTCAGCCTTGCTTTCCACGTCTTGCCCCTCTTCACCAGGCCCACAGAAAAGTCTTATATGACCTTCTCCAGAAGTCTTCACCATTGCTGACTTTAGGACTTTCAGCAAAAGAGTCCCTATAAAAGAATTCAATGTAGATAAACTCCGTGTTTTCATGTCGCCCTGTTCTACTTGGCCAGTGGCTGGAAAAATCAGCACTCCTAAGCTAGACACCCCCTTACGAGTTTTTCACAAAATAAGTGAACAAGGCCTCTGGCCTTGAGCTGGGGATTCTCAGAGATGGCTACAATTCTAAGTAAAGAAGTTACCAACTAGGCTCAATGGTAACAGCTGGCAGGGAGAAAAAAAAAGAGAAAAAAAAAAGCTCTCCCTGTCCCAAGTGTCCTTGAAAAGTTAACTTGCCGAGAACAGAGGAAAAAATAACAGAAACAAAAACTGCTTTTTGTGAACTTCTGCAGACTGTGAACTTCTGAGCCCCTTCCCTTACATGTTGGGTACAAATTCTGAAACTACCTAAACTTGGGGTTCAGAAGATTAATTGATTACAACAGAAGCAATACCCTCTAAATCCGTTTGCAACCAAATAGGGCTGTTTCCCTGTCTTCGGTGCTATCTTAGATTCCTTTCCTTTTCCGTACCTACAACAGTATAATTCTATATACTTAAACATTGTTTATGTTTTCATGAAATGGTCAACAGATGTGATTAATTATGTAATGGTGCAGATGTTTCCCAGAGTGTTCTAGGATGATGCATGTTCATTTAAAGATCAAATCGGAGGGCATACAACCTGTTTCCACCGGGAACCTGTATCTCTCACTTTAGCCATCCTATTAGGAATAGGAGTTGCTGCAGGAGTGAGCACAGGAACCCTAGTCCATGGGACACAACAAATGACCCAATTAGAAGCAGCAATAGACCAAAAATTAAAGATAATAAAACCTCCATCACAGCTTTACAGGAATGTTTAACCTCTCTCTCTGAAGTTGTTTTACAGAACAGGCGAGGGTTAAACCTTCTCTTCATGAGAGAAGGGGGACTTTGTGCTGCATTGAGGGAAGAAGGTTGTTTTTATGCTGACCATACTGGAGTTGTATAAGAACCTATGAGTATATTAAGAAAATGCCTTTAAGAGTGTCAACGAGAGAGAGAGGCCCAAAAAGGGTGGTTTGAGTCTTGGTTCACACAGTCCCTCTGGTTAACTATGCTTTCATAAGCCCAGGCCTGTCCATTAATAATCCTCATATTATTGCTAACTGTAGGACCCTGTTGGCTCAACCATGTAGTTTCCTTTCTCGAAGCTCAAATTGGACAATTTAAACTTATGGTAATCAGACAACAATATACCCCACTAGGAGACATAAAATGTGACACCCTTCAATGATCACTTTCATGATTAAAAGTAACCAGAAGAAGAATTGGGGAATAAAAAGTTAATAAAATAGGTACTTGTCACTTCCTATTTTTCTGTATGCTTAATAAAACACTGTTGAAATCTTGAGAACTGTTTGCTAATCTTGTTCCCAGAATGTGCTGTCCCCAACTGCCAAACTGCAGAATGTACTCCATCATCCCGTTGAAAGCAAACTGCCCACTCTCCCTGTCGCATCAATAAATTTCCCTCCCTGCCCTCTCCAAGGAAAGTATATAAGCTCTGTTTAAGCTGTTCTCAGGACTCTCTGCTCTATTCAAGTGAGCTCTGAGCCCCAGCATGCTGGACCCTCAATAAACCCTTTGTTGTTGCATGAGACAGTCTCTTGGTGGTCTCTTCCTCCTATGCCTGCCCGACCATTACAATATTCCAACTCTATATTCTTATAAATATCTCAGGTTCCCAATACCATTATTCATCCAGCAGAATAATTCCTAACCCATATCAAACATGTTATTAAACATAACCATACACTCTTCCCTCAATCTAACTTTACAGAAGAGCAGGCACAGAGTTGGTATTACAATACAGGAATGTAGGGGATTGTTCATCTGCTGAGAACCTCAAAGATCCATGCAGATATGATCACTGGAGAAGATGTAGGCAGCTATGAAGGACCTGAGAGAGCAAAAGTCATCTTCCATGGAAAACAACCTGGTCAGTATGAAGGGTTGTGTCTGAATCAGGCTCTCAAATTTTAATGTAGAGAAGATGGACCAAACCAGGCCTGTTTAGAGAGTTGTTCCCGGGTGCCTATGGTTGATATACCATTCTAACTTGTGAAACTGTCACAGGTAGTAGGGGCAGCCTGCATCTCATGGGACCCTTGGAAGCAAATGTTAGGACAAAGTGGTTGCCAAGGCAGTGACCTCATTCAGTTCCTGAAGGAATTGACCTCACCTCACTTCCTTGTTGATGGAACTATCTGAACTTGGGATCCAGGAAGCCAGGCACACAGAGCCAGTCCCAGTCCCAGTCCCAGTGGTCTCACTTGTTTGGATTTACCAAAGACAGAGTCAGTCTTTCTTGGTACCTACTGATGTGAGGATGGCAAAATGCCAAGAGAGCTCTGAAGAGGGGCCTTTCCTGAGAAAAAGGTAGTTGCTCAATGCTGGCTCCTGACAACTTTACAGAGTTGGCTAAGGAGGACAGATCTGAGAGAGAACATGCCATTTAAAGGGAACATACTGTGGCCCACTAGTCAGAGGACACTCCAAATAGTCTCAGAATTACTTAGGGAATGGAGGTGCCTTTATGGGTGTAGGTGTAGGTTTGTGGTTTTCACTTGTTCTGAGAATAGGTATCAAAGGCGGTTTGTTTGGATTGAGTGAACTCTTTCTGGTAAGTACTTTGACAAGGCGAGTGTTTTTATGTCTGTATATAAAACGGTGTTCGTGGTTGTAGACATAAGAAGAGAGAATGCATCAATGGATGTGTCCTGTCTAGTAGAAAGCTTGCCAGCCTTCATACTGCCCAATTTATGAATGGACTGCTACTTGACTTATGGATGGGCAACATCTGCTATCCTCCAAAGTTCCTGTTTTCTTCCTGAATTCTGGCCTCTATAAAGAATAGGCTCATGCTTTTGTGCCCAAGATATGTACCACCTCCAAGCTCTGTGACATGGACATGTACTGGATACCTGAAGGGAATGACGAGCTTCTTAGAAAACTCAGATATCAGTATGACCAGTAAAGTCTCAGTGGAGAAAGCCTGCTTTGTGCCTTTTGCTTACCTATTGTTTTATTGCCCTGAATGTCAGGAAGGTCTCTGCCTCAGGCCTCCCCTTTGTGAAGCCTGAAGAAAAGAGTTCTCAAATTGAAATGAATGGGCATCACCTGTGGCTCTGTGCTTAATTGCTTTGGAAAGGGATGTGTCTGAATCAGCCTCTTGGCACTGTGTGAGGCTGTGGCTTAGATTCTCAGCACTAGATGGATCCAAAGAAATATCTCATGTGTGCATCCAATACAAAAATGGCTAAAAGAGCAGATATTGTAGATGAAGTCTCTCGCCTTCCTATGTAAAGTTCCTGACCTCCATTAAGTGAGAATAGTGATACTTTGGGTCAAATGAGATATTTAAAGCCCTGTAGAGGCTAGCCTATAGGTGCATGGGTTTTCTCATGATTCCAGTTCACATAAAGAATCTAAACCGCACAGTAATTTGGCCTCAAATTGGAGAAGCAAAGCAGCATTAACGGCATGCCTATTTGATCACTCTTGGTTAACAGGAAGGGTGTCTAGGCCACACAGACTTTAGGAAAATGAGGGAAAAAGGGAGCTTATTTTGGACACTGTTGTGGGCTGCGCCCCTCATGGAAACCTGCTACCAGAGGTAATGATTAGTGTCTATATGGAAGAAGATGAGGGCCATGTGGGAGTGTTTTGGTTTTAATTGTGGACATTTGTATCATGGTTGGAAGAGATGACTGGGTCCCCCTGGGCTTGAACTCTGGTGTGACTCCCATTAGAGACTGAGTTCTGGAACTGACCTCAGAGCAGTATTGCCATAAATTTTGTGGGGATTTTATTAGGCCACGCATGAGAGTGACCATTGGAAACTGAGATCTAAGGCCAGTGTGGATTTCCACAGAGCACTGGGAATCTCAGCCAGGATATAACATGATTTTATTTTTAAAGACTTGGCAGCCATAGTTGAGAGTCAAAACACACATGGAACTCACATTGTAGACCTCAATGGGTCTGGCTTCATGTGACCTTTTGGCCACTCTTTGGGAAGACTTGCCTGTGAGAGTTCTTCAGAGCATTCATTGAAATGAGCTTCCTCACCATTTAATGGTTCCTGAATTAATTGAAACCCATAGTGCCTCCAACTTCATCCTTGAAAAATGGCTAGATAAATACCATGAAATTTTTGAAATTCCCATGACCAGGTGGCACTGGAGAAACTTTGGATGTCCTGTTGCTGATCATGAGTATACCAGACGGTGCCTTGATTGACTGGGTTTCATGAAAATGGTGTAGATCAGATATGCCAGTAAGTTGGAGCCTGCTGAGCAGTGGGCCTAGAGCAATGTTGGGCAGGTGTGTGACACAAAATATGCGCTGGGGCCATTTCGATCTGCCATTGGCTTCCAAATGCCTTGTGACTGACAGGATGCAGCCAGCAGACCCTTATTTGTAAAGGCATCTTGTTATATGGAGAGTTTTGACCCTGTCCCTTACTTTTGGAAACTCCTCTACCACCTCCAAGTTTGTGAACTACTGATCATATTCCATTCCAGATTTGTATTCTCAGAATTCCTAACTCTTTTTCCCTAATTGTGTCTTACTTGGGGTGAAAGTATTGTCAAGGCATTGTTCTGGATGAGAGTGGGAAAAATTTTGTGTAGCACATATTTGCATACACATTGGATTCATTTTCCAATTTTCCATTCAGAATACTAAATCCCTGACACTAACATATACCCTATTAGACTCTGACTACTAATCCTAATATGGTGGAGTAAAATAACCCAAACGGAATAGAAATACAAGCAGTTCAGAGAAGGCATGGTGTGTAGTTGGAATTGTGTTTTGCATTATATTGGGTAGAAGGTATAAACTAGTTAATTTTTTTATTGAAAGAGTTCTCCATGTGTTTTTAAAGTAAACAAATGTATGAATTCGTGTCTCCCTTTCTCCGTAGCATATTCAGCACATGTATTTTTATATGCACATACAGAATCCTACCTGGTACCACTCGTACAATCTTGTGAGGTGGCTTACTTGGCAGATACAAATTGCGAGAAGACATCACAGCTCCTAAACACTGTTGGAACAGAAAATTAAACCTATGGGTGAGCTTCCTAGATGAACAACATTATACATAAATCCATGTTCAGTAAAATGAATATTTTTGCATCTGTGGATGATTTATATTTCATGGTGAATTTCGATTGGCATATATATTGCTACTTTTTAATGTCTGTGTGTATATATATATATATATATATATATATATATATATATATATATAGTCTCCAGATTTTTCAAAATATGAAATATATGTGTCTTATTACACACTTCCTAAATTCATTCATATTCATGTATGTGGATTTATAATCAAATTTTCACATGATTATTCTCAGAAATATTCATCCACCTGAAATACATATTTTTTCCTACTAGTGAAAACTAACTTCAGTGAATGTTGCATACAAATCCTAATATTTCTACAGTAACTGACCCAGTTTAACATCAATGCGAGTAGATTCCAATGGGACATGCTGTGTGTTTTGACGTTCATTTTTATTCAACACTGGTACATTATGATTTCTTCAGTTTATGCACATCATAGGATATATTTTTCATCCACAGTTTCGCAAATTTATAGGCATTTGTTTCACTTTCAATCAATTCCTTCTTCAGAACACATGTATTCATCCATGTTTCTTGACTGGTCTTTTCATGAGACTTCTTTACAAAACACATTATTTTCAATTTTCATAATCATTTTTGAAGTGAAACTCAGACACCGTTCATGATAAACAATAACACTAATATTAACAATAGATGTATAACTGGTTGGAATGAATGATTTTATATCAATATAAGATATCTTAAATATTTTCAGATATCAATTCCATCCATTATTTAAAGTGGAATCAGCTATATTATTTATTCACAGTGTGGTCAATTCATGCATTATCTCTATATTCATAGACACAGGGCACACCTCTTTGTACAACCAATACTTATGTATATGTCTTCTAAATATTACTGCCAGAAATGGTGTAAGAAATACTCATGTCACCAGATCTACATACACATTTTATCACAGTAATATTCGGGACACAAAAAGTAAATGTCACACTTATGATTGTACCGGAGTCTGAATGGAAAGTGAACATGGATTACTAAAAACATTCCTGTCCATGTTGCCTAATCCTCTCAATTATCAATCCTGTTGGTGACTACATATTTGTTTCTTCCAGAGATTATATATTCAAACTCTACCCTGTTGAAAATGCCTAATCATATCACTCACTTTATACTTTGCCTGATTTCATTATGTCTCTATTGATATGTGGTTTCCTACATATTTTCCCCAGTTCATCATTGTGACTGACCCTTCACATGAAGTTATGTTTACTTTCACTCTCTAACCAAAACACTATTGCGATAGAACATATATTCCAAATCCTATATTGACACTTCTTCCTAAACCTACTATCTACCTAATCCTCCCGACTATCCGTTTTTGACTGGATGTTCTCTTCGACATTCAATCATCCAAGGTACAAGGTTCTATGCCATTATATATCTATTTTTCTGAGACATCTGTGCACAATGTAAATCAAAGTTAAGTATCCCAATCAAGGGCCCAATGCCCTCTAGGCTTCAAAATTACCTAGATTTCTGTTTTTATTCATATATTTAACCTCTATATTTTTATAAATATCGCAGGTTCCCAATACCATTATTCATCCCGCAGAATGATTTCTAACCCAATTCAAACATTTTATTAACCCTAAGAATACACTGTTCCCTCAATCTAAATTTAATGAAAAGCAGGGACAGAGTTGGTCTTACAATACAGGAATGTAGGGGATCTTCCACCTGCTGAGAACTTCAAAGATCCATGTAGAAATGAACCCTGGAGAAGATATAGTCATCTATGAAGGACCTGAGAGAGCAAAAGTCATCTTCCATGTCAAACACCCTGGTCAGGATGAAGGGATGTGTCTGAATCAGCCTCTCTCTTCTTAATGTAGAGGAGAAGGACCAAACCAGGCCTGTGTGGATAGCTATTCCCGGGTTCCTAAGGTTGACATACCATTCTAACTTGTGAACATTTCAGAGGAAGTAGGGGAACCCTCCATCTAATGGGACCCTTGGAAGCAACTATTAGGACAAAATGGTTTACAAGACAGTGAATTCATTCAGTTCCTGAAGGAAGTGACCTCACCTCACTTCCTTCGTGATGGATCTCTCTGAACTTGGGATCCTGGAAGCCAGGCACACAGAGCCAGTCCCAGTCCCAGTCCCAGTGGGCTCACTTGCTTGGATTTACCAAAGACAGAGTCAGTCTTTCTTTGTTCCTACTGATATTATGATGCCAAAAGCAAGGAGAGCTCTGAAGAGGGGCCTTTCCTGAGAAAGCAGGTAGTGGCTCAAAATTCCCTTCTGACAACTTAAAAGAGTTGGCCAAGTAGACCAGATCTGAGACAGGACAGGACATTTCGGGGAAACATTGTATGGCCCACCAGTCAGAGGACACTCCGTAGAGTCACAGACCTACTTGGGGGAAGGAGGTGACTTTGTGGGTGTGGTTGTGGGTTTATGATTTTGTCTCATCTTCTGAGAATAGGTAGGAAAGGCGGTTAGTTTTTTTTTTTTTTTTTGGAGTGTACTGTTTCTAGTAAGTCGTTTGACAAGGCGAGTGTTTCTATGTCTGTGTATTCCACTGTGTCCGTGGTTGTATACATTAGAAACGAGAATGCATCAATGTATTTGTCCTGTCTAGTAGAAAGCTTCCCAGCATTCAACCTGCCCAATTTATGAATGGGTTGCGGCTTTCCTTAAGGATGGGCAACACCTACTATCTTCCTAATTACCAATTTTCTTCCTGAATTCTTTCCAATCTCCAGAATTGGCTCATGTTTTTTTGTCCAAGATATGTACCACCTCCAAGCTCTGTGACATGGCCATGTACTGGATATCTGCAGGGAATGGCGAGCATCTCAGAAAACTCAGATATCAGTGTGACCAGTAAAGTATCAGTGGAGAAACCCTGCTTTGGGCCTTTTGCTTACATAATGTTCTGTTGCCCTTAATTTCAAGAAGTTCTTTGCCTCAGGCCACCCCTTTGTGAAGCCTGAGGAAAACAGTTTTCAAATGGAAACGAATGGGCATCACCTGTGGCCCTTTGCTTTATTGCTTTGGAAAGGGATGTGTGTGATTTAGCCTCTTGGCCCTGTGTGAGGCTGTGGCTTAGATTCTCAGCACCTGATGGATCTAAAGAAAGATCCCATGTGTGCATCCAAAACCAAAATGGCCAAAAGAGCAGTTCTTGTGGATGACGTCTCGCCTTCCTCTGTGAGGTTCCTGACTTCCATCAATAGGGATCCTTTGGGTCAAAGGAGTTCTCCAAAGCCCTGCAGAGGTGCTTGGGTTTTCTCATGACTCCAATTCACATAAAGAATCTTAACCTCTGAGTCAGTTGGCCTCAAAGTAGAGAAGCGGTGTAGTCTTCACAGCATGCCTATTTCATCACGCCTGGTTCACAGAAAGTATGTCCAGGCCACCCTGACTTTAGCAAATGAGTGGCAAGGGAGCTTATTTTGGACACTGTCTTGGACTGCGCTCCTCATGAAAACCTCCAGCCAGAGGTTATGATGAGTGTCTATATGGAAGAAAATGAGGGCCATGTTGAAGTGTTTTGGTTTTAATTGTGGTCATTTGTGTGTCAGTTGGAAGAGATAACTGTGTTCACCTGGGCTTGAACTGTTGTGTGATTCCCCTTAGAGACTGCTTTCTGGAACTGACCTCAGTGAAGTATTGCCATGAATTGTTTTGAGATTTTAGGAGGCCACGCATGAGATTCGCTCTTGGTATCTGTGATCTAGGCCCAGGGTGGCTTTGCACAGAAAACTGGGAATCTTTGCAAGGATATCACATGATTTTATTCTGAAAGACTTGGCAGCCATCAATGAGAGTCAAAACACACATGGACCTAACATTGTAGACCTCAATGGGCCTTGCTTATGTTACCATTTGGCCTCTGTTTATGTAGCCTTGCCTATGAGAGTTCTCTAGAGCTTTCATTGAAATGAGCTTCCTCACCATTTAATGGTTCCTGAATTAATTGAAACCCAGAGTGTCTCAAATTCATTTTTGAAAAATGGCTAGATAAATACCATGCAAGGTTTGAAATTCCCATGACCAGGTGGCACTGGAGAACCTTTGGATATCTGGTTCCTGATCATGAGTGTACCAGACAATGCGTAGATTGACTGGGTTTCATGAAAATGGAGTAGAACAGAGATGCCTGTAAGTTGGAGCCTGCTGAGTAGTGGGCCTAGAGCTGTGGTGTGAAGGTGTGTGATAAACATCTGTGGTGGGGCCATGTGAATATGTCTTTGACTTCCAAATGGCTTGTGACTGACATGCTGCTGCCAGCAGACCATTATATGTAAAGGCATCTTATTATATAGAGGGGTTTCAGGGCAATGTTCAGAATCAGGTTGCTCTTGTCAAGGGGGCAAGCTATGTGGGATAGAAGCCTGGTTGGTGCATTCTCCTGTAAACCCTGACCCACCACACCTGACAGAACTCCCTCCAGCACTGTGTCCCTGATGAACTCCTTGTATTTTTTGAAGCAACACCAAACTACGAGTGCAGCAGCCAGAAACACCACGAAAAGTGGAGGATGACCAAATGACTTCACAGTCCACGCGGGCAGACACTTAGACCCAGGTGGCCAAAAATTGCCGACAAAGATAGAATTCATCACTGCTGCCTAATGTTCATTGGAAAACAAGAAACCATGTCCTCCAGGTCACATAGATGCCATTCCAGATTTGATGGTCTCACTACAAAGGAAGCTAAATCTCCTGACAACAACATATACTTTAAGTGCCCAAACTCAGAGGCAGTTTGTCAAGAAGTCTTTAGGCCAAAAGAACTTCATGTTTGTGGAGTGTTTACCCTATCCCTTACTTTTGGATACTCCTCTCCCAACTCCAAGGTTGTGAACTCCTGAGCATTTTCCATTCCGGATATGTATTCACAAATTTTCTAACTCTTCTCCTCTAATTGTGTCTTACTTGTGGTGAAGGAAATGTCAAGGCATTGTTCTGGATCAGAGTGGGGAGATTTTTGTGTAGCACATATTTGAATACACATGAGATTAATTTTCCTATTTTCCATTCGAAATTCTGAATCCCTGACACTTACCCATACCCTACTAGACTCTCACTACTAATCCTAATATGATGGAGAAAAATAACCCAAACAAAATAGAAATACAACCAGTTCAGAGGAGGCCTGTTGTATAGTTGGACTTGCCTTTTGCATGATAAAGGGTAGGTGTTACAAATCTAGTCAATTTTTAAATGAAAAAGTTCTCCATGTGATTTAAAGTTAACAAATATGTGAATTCTTGTTTCCCTTTCTCTGAAGCCTATTCAGAACATGTATTTTTAATGCACATATTGAATCCTACCTGGTATCACACTTATATTTTTGTGAGGTGGATGACATGGCAGATACAAATTGTGAGAAGAGATCACTCCTCCTAAACACTGTTGGAACTGAAAATTCAACCTATGGGTGAGCTTCCTAGTTTAACAACATTTTACTTAAATCCATGTTTAGTAAAATAAATATTTTTGCTTCAATGGATGATATATATTTCATGATGAATTTCTATTGGCATATATATTGCCAGTTTTTAATGTCTCTGTGTGTGTTTTTTGTATATATATATATATTCTCCAGGTTCTTCAAAACATGAAATATATGTGTCTTTTATACACTCCATAAATTTATTCATGTTCATGTACTTGGATTTATAATCAACTTTTCAGAAGATTATTCCAGAAATATTCATCCACCTGAAATTCATATTTGTTACCTAGTACTGAAAGCTAACTTCAGTGAACGGTGCACACAAATCCTAATATTTTTATAGTAACTGACCCAGTTTAATATCAAAGCAAGTTGATTCCTATGGGACATTTTATGTATTTTGACGTTTATTCCTATTCAACACTGGTAAATTACTATTTCTTCTTTTTTTGCACATCATAGGATATATATTTAATCCAAAAGTTATCAAATTTACAGGTATTTGTTTCACTTTCAATCACTTTCTGCTTCAGAACACACGTATTCCTGCAGGTTACTTGACTGGTCTTATCATGAAACTTCTTTCCAAACACATTATTTTTGATTTTCATAATGATATTTGAAGCAAAATATACACAATTTTCATGATTATCCATAACCCTAATATTTCCATTAGATGTATAAATGGTTGTAATGAATGTATGTGTATCAATATAAGATTTCATGTATATTTTCAGATATCAATTCATTCCATTATTTAAAGTTGGAACCAGTTATATTTTTAATTCTCAGTATGGTCTCTTCATGCATTATCTCAATATTCATAAACACATGGTACACCCATTTGTACCCCCAATACTAATTTATGCATCTTCAAAATATTGCTCCCAGAAACAGTGGAAGAAATACTCCACCTGATCTACATATACATTTTATCACTGTAATAATCTGGACACAAAATGCAAAGTTCACCTTTATGATTGTACCAAAGCCTAAATGGAAATTTACCATGGATTACTAAAACATCTATGTCTAAATTGCCTAATGCTCTCAAATGTCAATCTATTTGTGACTCCATATTTATTTTTCCCTAAGATTATACAGTCAAGTTCAACCCTGTTGAAAATGTCTAATATTATCACTCACTTTGTACTATACCTGATTTCCTAATATCTCTATTGATATCTGCTTTGCTACATATTTTCCCCAGTTCATCATTGTGAGTGACCCTAAACATGTGCTGATATTGACATTCACTCTCTAACCGAAACCCTATTGTTAAAGAACTTTTGGTCCAAAGTCTATACTCGCCCTCATTTCAACACCTACCGACTATCTTCCTGATCCTACAGACTATCCCTGTTTGATTGGATGTTCTCTTCTACATTCAATCATCCAAGGTACAAGGTCCTATTTCATTGTATATCGATTTATCTGAGACATCTGTGCATAACATAATTCAATGCTAAGTATCCCAATCAAAGGCCCAATGCCCTTCTGGGCTTCAAATCTTACCTAGATTTCTGTTTTCATACTTATATTTCACCTATATATTCTAAAAAATGTCACAGGTTCCCAATACCATTATTAATTGAGCGGAATGATTCCTAACCCAAATCAAACATGTTATTAACCTTAACCATACACTGATCCCTCAATCTAACTTTTCAGAAGAGCAGGGACAGAGTTGGTCTCAAAATACAGGCATGTAGGGGATTCTCCACCTGCTGAGAACCTAAAAGGCCCATGCAGAAATGATCCATGGAGAAGATGTAGGCAGCTATGAAGGACCTGAGAGAGCAAAAGACATCTTCCATGGTGAATAACCTGGTCAGGATAAAGGGTTGTGTCTGAATGAGCCTCTCTTTTTTTCATATAGATAAGATGGACCAAAACAGGCCTATGTGGAGAGCTGTCTCTAGGTGCCTATGGTTGATATACCATTATAACCTGTGAAAGTATCACAGGAAGTAGGGGCAGCCTCCATATCATGGGACCTTTGGAAGCAACTG
This sequence comes from Callospermophilus lateralis, assembly GCF_048772815.1. Taxonomy (NCBI): domain Eukaryota; kingdom Metazoa; phylum Chordata; class Mammalia; order Rodentia; family Sciuridae; genus Callospermophilus; species Callospermophilus lateralis. The sequence goes on from NW_027513057.1 coordinate 1,731,883, forward strand.
TGAAGGCAAAGAGGTTGTCAAGATAGTGACCTCATTCAGCTCCTGAAGGAAGTGACCTCATCACACTTCTTTGGTGATGGAACTGTCTGAACTTGGTATCCAGGAAGCCAGGCACTCAGAGCCAGTCACAGTCCGAGTCCCAGGGGTCTCAATTTTTTTGATTTACCAAGGAGAGAGTCAGAGTTTCTTGGTAACTACTGATGTGTGGATGGCCAAATGCCAGGAAAGCTCTGAAGAGGGGCCTTTTCTGAGAAAGCAGGTAGTGGCTCACCACTGGCTCCTGACAACTTCACAGAGTTGGACAAGGAGACCAGATCTGAGAAAGGACAGGCCATTTCAGTGGAACATAGTATGACCCACCAGTCATAGGACACTCTGGATAGTCACAGTCCTACTTGGGGGAAGGAGGTGCCTTTGTATGTGTGTGTGTGTTTGTGGTTTTGTCTAATGTTCTGAGAATAGGTAGTAGCGGCGGTTTGTTTGGTTTCGAGTGAACTGTTTCTAGTAAGTCATTTGACAAGGCGAGTGTTTCTATGTCTCTGAATCCCACTGTGTCCGTGGTTGTAGACAGTTGAAAAGAGAATGGATCAATGGATTTGTGTTGTCTAGTAGAACGCATCCCAGCATGTATCCTGCCAAATTTATTAATGGTCTGAGGCTTTCCTTATCGATGGGCAACACCTGCTATCTTTCTAAGTTCCTGTTTTCTTCCTGAATTCTGGCCAATATCCAGAATAGGCTCATGGTTTTCTCTCCAAGATATGTACCACCTAAAAGCTCTGTGACATGGCCATGTACTGGATAGCTGAAGGGAATGGAGAGCATCTCAGAATACTCAGATATCAGAGTGACCATTTAAGTCTCATTGGAGAAACCCTGCTTTGGGCCTTTTGCTTACCTATTGTTCTGTTGACCTGAATGTCAGCAAGGTCTTTGCCTCAGGCCATCTCTTTTTGAAACCTGAAGAAAACAGTTTTCAAATGGAAATGAATGGACATCCCCTGTGGCTCTTTTCTTAATTTCTTTGGAAGGAGATGTGTCTGATTCAGCCTTTTGGCCCTTTGTGAGTCTGTGGCTTAGATTATCAGCACCTGATGGATCTAAAGAATGATCCCATGTGTGCATTCAAACCAAACTGGCCAAAAGAGCAGTCATTATGGATAAAGTCTCTCACCTTCCTTTGTAAGGTTCCTGACCTCCATCAAGTGAGAATAGGGATCCTTTGGGTCAATTGAGTTCTTAAAAGCCCTGCAGAGGCTAGCCCATAGGTGCTTGGGTTTTCTGATTACTCCAATTCACATAAAGAATCTAAACCCCACAGTCAGTAGGCCTCAAATTGGTGAACCGAAGTAGTATTAATGGCGGGCCTATTTGACCACTCCTGGTTCACAGGAAGGTTGTACAGGCCACCCTGACTTTAGGCAAACCAGAGGCAAGGGAGCTTATTTTGGACACTGTCTTGGGCTGCGCCCCTCATGGAAACCTTTAGCCAGAGGATATGATGAGTGTCTATATGGAAGAATATGAGGGCCATGTGGGAGTGTTTTGGTTTTAATTGTGGTCATTTGTGTGGCAGTTGGAAGAGATTACTTGTAAGATTCCAGCAGACGTCGGAGGAAGAGACTACCAAGAGACTGGCTCATGCAACAGCAATGGGGATTTATTGAGGATCCAATTCAGTTCGCTGGGGCTCTGTGCTCACTCAACAAGCAACAGCGGCCCAGATCCCCGAGAAGAGGTTAAGCAGTGCTTCAGTACACTTTTTGGGTAGGCAGAGGCTTTATATATATCAGAGGAAATCATCTTGATCAGCCGGAAAATCGAACAACAACTCTCCAACTTGATTAGCACATTCATTGGTGGAATCAGGTCGGGCGGGGGTGATAGGTCGATCCTAAGGAGGGGGGTACATTCAAACTGATTGGTTTGGGCCCTGATATGCTTAGGTGCCAAGCTGCACAGGGTCCTAGATTATTAAACAACTGGATGGTCAGGGGGAATATTTAATGGGAAGTGAAAGGATTGTCCTAACAGCTACAGGAATTTCAGGTTTTAGGTTTAGCATGGGAACTTAACAATACCTGGTCCTTTACATTTTAACTCAGGCTTTGCAGCTTAGAAACTTTACAACACCCGCTATTTTACACTTTAACTTCAATTTCTTTTACCCTAACAGACTGGGTCCACCTGGGTGTGAACTCTGGTGTGATTCCCCTTAGACACTGAGTTCTGGAACTGAACTCAGAGAAGAGGTGTCATGAATTGTGTTGGGATTATAAGAGGCCACACATGAGAGTTGCCCTTGGAAACTGAGATCTAGGCCCAGGGTGGCTTTCCACAAAGCATTGGAAATTTCAGCCAGGATATCACATGATTTTATTCTGAATGACTTGGCAGCCATAGTTGAGAGTCAAAACACACATGAAACTCACACTGTAGACCTCAATGGGCCTGGTTTCATGTGACCTTTTGGCCACTCTTTGAGAAGCCTTGTCTGTGAGAGTTCTATAGAGATTTCATTGAAATCAGCTTTCTCAAAATTTAAAGGTTCCTGAATGAATTGAAACCCACAGTGCCTCCAACTTCATCCTTGAAAAATGGCTAGATAAATACCATGAAATTTTTGAAATTCCCAGGACCAGGTACCACTGGAGAAAGTTTGGATGTCCGGTTTCTGATCATGAGTATAACAGACAGTGCCTTGATTCACTGGGTTTCATGCAAATGGTGTAGAACAGAGATGCCAGTAAGTTGGAGCCTTCTGAGTAGTGGGCCTAGAGCAGTGGAGGGCAGGTGTGTGATAAAACATCTGTGGTGGGGCCATGGGGATCTTCCATTGTCTTCCAAATGGCTTGTGACTGACATGATGCAGCCAGCAGACCCTTATATGTAAAGGCATCTTGTTATTTGGAGAGGTTTCAGGGCAATGTTCAGAATCAGGATGTTATGGTCAAGGGAAAAGCTATGTGGGATAGAAGCATGGTTGGTGCATTCTCTTGCAGACCCTTACCCACCACAGGTGACAGAACTCCCTCCAGCACTGTACCAGGTGAACTACTTGTATTTCGTGAAGCAAATAACAAACTCCCAGTGCAGCAGTAAGAAATACCACGAAAAGTGGAGGATGACCAAATGGCTTCACAGTCCACACAGAGAGAAACTTAGCCCCCAGTGGACACTGTTAACCTACATAGAGAGAAATCAGCACTGCTGCCTCATGTTCAGTGGAAAATAAGAAACTATGTCCTCCAGGTCACATACATGCACACCCAGCTTTGATGGTCTCACTACAAAGGAAGCTCCTGACAAATACTTATATTTCAAGTGCGCAACCTCAGAGGCAGTTTCTCAAGAAGTCTTTAGGCCAGCAGAGCTCCATGTTTGTTGAGTGTTTACCCTGTCCCTTACTTTTGGAAACTCCTCTACCACCTCCAAGGTTGTGAACTCCTGAGCGTATTCCATTCCAGATATGTATTCACAGAATTTTTAACTCTTCTCCTCTAATTGTGTCTTACTTCAGGCGAGGGTAATGTCAAGGCATTTTTCTGTATGAGAGTGCAAAAATTTGTGTGCAGCATTAATTTGAAATACTGAATCCCTGACATTAACCCATATCCTAATAGACTCTGACTACTAATCCTAATATGATGGAGAAAAATAACTCAAACAAAATAGAAATACAAGCATTTCATAGGAGGCATGGTGTATAGTTGGACTTGCCTTTTGCATTATATAGGGTAGGAGTAATAAATCTAGTCAATTTTTAATTGAAATAGTTTTCCATGTGTTTTTAAAGTTAACAAATATGTAAATTACTGTCTCCAATTCTCTCTAGCTTATTCAGAACATGTGTTTTTATATGCACATATAGAATCCTACCTGGTTATCACACATACAGTCTCATGAGGAGGCTGATTGGCAGATACAAATTGTGAGAAATGACCACTCCTCGTAAACGCTGTTGGAACTGAAAATACAACCCATGGGTGAGCTTCCTATTTGAACAACCTTATACAAAAATCCATGTTCAGTGAAATTAATATTTTTGGATCTGATGATGATATATATTTCACGATAAATTTCGATTGGCATATATATTGCAATTTTTAATGTCTCTCTCTCTCTGTGTGTGTATATATATATAAGTATATATATATATATATACATATACATATATATATATATATATGCACTCTGTCTAGATTTTTCAAAATATGAAACATGTGTCTTATTGTAGACTCCCTAAATTCATTTATATTCATGTATGTGGATTTATAATCAACTTTTCACAAGATTATTCTCAGAAATACTCATCCACCTAAAATACATACTTGTTTCCTAGTACTGAAAACTAACTTCGTTGAATGGTGCATACATATCATAACATTTCTACAGTAACTGACCCTGTTTAACATCAATTCAAGTAGATTACTATGGGACATGATGTGTATTTTGAAATTCATTTTTATTCAACACTGGTACATTGCTATTTCTTCAGTTTATGCACATCATAGGATACATATTTCATCCACAAGTTAGCAAATTGATAGGCATTTGTTTCACTTTCAGTCACTTCCTGCTTCAGAACACATGTATTTCTCCATGTTTCTTGACTGATATTTTCATGAGACTTCTTTCCAAACACATTATTTTCGATTTCCGTAATCACTTTTGAAGCAAAACCCACACACCTTTCATGATAACCCATAACCCTAATATTACCATTAGATGTATAACTTGTTGGAATGAATGACTGTATATCAATATTAGATTTCTTATATATTTTCAGATATCAATTCAATCCATTATTTAAAGTGGAACCAGTTATATTATTTATTCACATGATGGTCAATTGATGCATTATCAATATATTCTATGACACAGGGTATACCCTTTTTACCCCCAATACTAATTTATATTTCTTCAAAATAGTGCTCCCAGAAATGGTGGAAGAAATACCCATGTCACCTGATCTACATATACATTTTATCACAGTAATATTCTGGACACATAAAACAAAGGTCACTCCTATGATTGTACCAAAGCCTAAATGGAAAATGAGCATGGATTACTAAATGCACCCATGTCCAGGTTGCCTAATGCTCTCAAATGTCAATCCTATTGGTGACTACATATTTGTTTCTTTCTAACATTATATATCCAAACTCAACCCTGTTGAAAATGTCTAGTCCTATGACTCAGTTTATACTTTGCCTGATTTCCTAATGTCTCTATTAATATCTGCTTTCCTCCATATTTTCCCCAGTTCATCATCGTGACTGACTCTTCACATGTGCTAACATTTACATTCACTCTCAACTGAAACCATATTGCTAAAGAACTTTTGGTCCAGATCCTATACTCACTCTTCTTCCTAAAACTACTATCTCCTGTTCCTACCGAGTATTCCTTTTTGACTTGATGTTCTCTTCTACATTCAATCATTCAAGGTACATGGTCCTATGCCATTGTATATCGATTTATCTGAGACATCTGTTCAGAACGTAATTCAACGCTAAGTATCCCAATCAAGTTCCCATGCCCTTCTCGGCTTCAAATCTTAACTAGATTTCTGTTTTCATACTTATATTTCACGTATATATTCTTGTAAATATCGCGGGTTCCCGATACTGTTATTCAACCCTCAGAATGATTCCTCACCCAAATCGAACCTGTTATTCACCCTAATCATACACTCTTCCCTCAATCTAACTTTACAGAAGAGCAGGGAAGGAGTTGGTATTTCAATACAGGAATGTAGGCGATCTTCCACCTATTGAGAACCTCAAATGTCCTACATAAATGACACCTGGATAAGTTGTAGGCAGCTATGAAAGACCTGAGAGAGCAAAAGTCATCTTCCATGGAAAACAACTTGGTCAGGATGTAGGGATATGTATGAATCAGCCTCTCACTTATTAATGTAGAGAAGATGGACCAAACCAGGCCTGTGTGGAGAGCTGTTCCTGTATGCCTATGGTTGATATACCATTCTAACTTGTGAAAGTGTCACAGGAAGCAGGGGCAGCCTCCATCTCATGGGACCCTTGGAGTCAACTCTTAGGACAAAGTGGTTGCCAAGGCAGTGAACTCATTCAATTCCTGAAGGAAGTGACTTATGTCACTTCCGTGGTGATCAAACTCTCTGAACTTAGATCCAGTAAGCCAGGCACCCAGAGCCAGTCCAAGTCCCAGTCTTAGTGGTCTCACTTGTTTTGATTTTCCAAGGATAGAGTCAATCTTTCTTGATACCTACCGATATGGGAATGGCCAAATAACAGGAAAGCTCTCAAGAGGGGCCTTTTCTGAGCAAGCAGGTAGAGGCTCACCCCTGGCTTCTGACAAGTTCACAGAGTTGACCAAGGAGACCTAATCTCATACAGGACAGGCCATCTCAGGGGAACATATTGTGGCCCACCAGTCAGAGGACACTCCGGATAGTCACAGACCCATTTGAGGAAGGAGGTGCCTTTGTTATGTGGGTGTGGTTTTTTGGTTTGTCTCATATTCTGAGAATATGTAGGAAAGGTGGTTTGTTTGGTTTGTAGTGAACTGTTTTTAATAAGTCATTTGACAAGGCGACTGTTTCTATGTCTGTGTATCGCACTGTGTCCGTGGTTGTAGACATTAGAAAAGAGAATGATTCAATGGATGTGTCCTGTCTGGTAGAAAGCTTCCCAGCATTCATCCTGCCCGATTTATGTATGGACTTTGGCTTGCCTTATCGATGGGCAACACCTGCTAATTTCCTAAGTTGCTGTTTTCTTCCTGAATTCTGGCCACTCTCCAGAAGAGGCTCATGGTTTTGTGTCCAAGATATGAATCACTTCCAAGGTCTGTGACATGGCTATGTTCTGGATAGCTGAAGTGAATGGCGAGAATCTCAGAAAACTCAGATCACTGTGACCAGAAAAGTCTCAGTGGATAAACCCTGCTTTGGGACTTTTGCTTACATATTGTTCTGTTACCCTGAATGTCAGGTAGTTCTTTGCCTCAGGCCACCCCTTTGTGAAACCTGAAGAAAACAGTTTTCAAATGGAAATGAATGGAAATCACCTGTGGCTCTTTGCTTAATTGCTTTGGAAAGGGATGTGTCTGAATCAGCCTCTTAGCTCTGTGTGAGGCTGTTGATTAAATTCTCAGCCCCTTATGGATCTAAAGAAAGATCCCATGTGTGCATCCAAAACCAAAATGGCCGAAAGTACAGTCATTGCAGATGAAGTCTTTCGCCTTCCTCTGTAAGGTTCCTGACCTCTATAAAGTGAGAATAGGGAAGATAGACCAAGCCAATTGATGTCTCCTTTTGGAAAAATTGTACCACCAATGAGAGCATCAGCAAAATTACCCCAACACTACCACAAGTCGCTGCACCAACAGATAGTTCACAATGCATACATGTTAGTTCACAATGCATACAAGTGATATATATTCCAGGCAAGTTCTGCAAGCAGTTCAGTAATGGCTATTGCAGAAGCTGTAGATTGGTTTTATCTTTGTCTTCACCAGCACTGGGTTGAAGATTGGAATTCTGGCAATAATGGCTAAAGAAAAAATTACTTACCATTCCAGAAGGCACTAAAAAACCCAATTATCTTAACAATTTACATTATCTTGAAGAGAATTATTAAATATAATGAAAAGGAAAGGTGAAAGTCAACAAACAGTTCTGCTAAACTCCTTTTTTTGTTCACATATTAAAACAATCCTCAACAGTTGTTTACCCAATTTAAATTAAACTATTTAAATCACGTGAATAAAAAAAAATTGGATCCATTTTTTCATGAGCGCACATCATATATGATATATGGATATATGTACATTCAAACATAAAACACAAAACACAAGTGTGCACAAATAATATAATATATACAACACATAACATAATAGTAAAGGCCTTATAACTTTTTACAGGTGAAATCACCATTGGAATGTCTAAAAACTCTATAGTCAAAAGATAGAACTGATCAGCAAAACATTAACCTAGGTCTGTATGAGCTCAAAAAAAAAAATAGAAAATAGAACTTCATGATGTGGGAAAGGGCAATAATAAAATAGATATTGAAAAAAGCATCCTGGTTCTGTCGCAGATGTAAGGATAGCCAAACTGGAGTTTTGGATATCAGCTGTTATGAATTTGAGCCAAATCATCTTCTTTTTGGTCTATAGAAATCACTTTAGTTAATTTCTCTGGAATCCATATTGCCTGCTGTTCTTCCTGTGGAAACACACAAACAGACCCCTGACTAAAGACAATCACTGGGTCAGGACTTTAGTTAATCTCTCCAAAATCCAAATCAGCTGCTGTTCTTCCTGTGGAAACACACAAACAGACGCCCGACTCCAGACAATTACTGGGTCAACACTTTTCCATTGTCCTATTAGAATATCCTTCCAAAGGACCTTGGGCTTATGCACATTTTTTGGAAACATATGCCTTTCCACAGCACTAAGTCCTGATGAATCCAAGTTTAAAAAGTTTAGAGTAAAAAGCGTTAATTTAAGTTTATCTTTGGGGAATATATACCCCTTCTCAATTCCGTCTTTGTGCTTTAATAAGTACATTTTTATTGTTTGATGTGCTCTTTCAACTATGCCTTGTCCCTGTGGATTGTATGGGATTCCTGTTATATGAGTAATGCCAAATGATGAGCAAAATTGTTTAAAAGAGTTAGAAGTGTAACCGGGGGCATTATCTGTTTTTAACTGTTTTGGAATGCCCACAGTGGCAAAATTTTGTAAGCAATGAGCTATAACATCTTTAGTTTTTTTCTCCAGCATGAAGGGAGCCCATTAAAAATCCAGAACAAATATCAACTGTAACATGCAAATATTTTAATTTTCCAAACTCTGGCAAGTGTGTGACGTCCATCTGCCAAATATGGTTAGGTATCAATCCTCTAGAATTGACTCCAAGATTAACTTGTGGTAAAAAGGTCACACAATTTTGACATTGTTTTATAATTTGTCTAGATGTTCCTTAGTTTTTTTGAAATGCTTTTGTAAAGTATAAGCATTGACATGGAACTTTTTAAGAAAATTTATTGCTTCTTCTAGTGTAAAGAAAATATGTATGTATGTCAATTGTAGTTTTATCTGCTAAATCATTGCCCAAACTAAGGGCTTTAGGCAATCCTGTATGTGCCCTGATATGTCCTATAAAGAATGGATCTTTTCTGTCCCAGATTAGACTTTGTATACTGGAAAGCAAAGAGAAAACAGTAGAGAAAGGGGAAATCCTACCAGCATCTTCAAGGGATACTATAGCATTAACTATATACTGACTATCGGAAAATAAATTAAATACAGAATCTTTAAAAATCACAAAAGCTTGTAATACTGTACTAAGCTCTACCTTGTGAGCTGATTGTTTTGGTACTAAAAATATAAAAGTTGGATCAGGTGTAACTATTGCTGTTGTACCATTATTTAACCCATCGGTGAATATATTTGGAGCATTCATGATAGGTGTTTTCTTGTCATTTTTGGAAAAATTACAGGATGCGATGACCAAAAAGACAATAAAAGATAAGATGGTAAGTGGTTATCAAATGAAACATTAGATTTACACACGATTATTGCCCAAGTATTTAACTAATTAGCTAATTCATCAATTTGATTCATAGTATATGGAGTAATAATTTTATTGGGTGAAATTCCACACACACTCTTTTTGCTGCTTTTATTCCTATGAGTATTAATTCTCCCTCAGCCTCAGGATAGCAAGTAATAATAGTGTTAGAAGAATAAGATAAATGTATCCATAATAATGGACCTTCTTCCCAAAATACTCCTGTAGAAATATTTTTTTTTGTTGTTAGTACAATAAATAATAAATGCAAAATTATATCAACTCTATCCAAAAGCATATTTCCCATATATGTTTCAATGATTTTTATTGCTTTTCTTGCTTCAGGCGTTAACATTCTGAGTGAATTTGGATCTCATGGTCCTTTTAGGATATCAAATAAAGGTCCCAACTCTCCTGTTGGTATACCTAGATGAGGCCTTATCCAATTTAAGTCTCCTAATAACTCTTGAAAGTCATTAATTGATTTGAGTTGATCTACTCGTATTTGAATTTTTGGTTGACTGACCATGGTTGAGGATAATAGAGCTACTAAATAATTAATTGGAAAATTTAATTGTATTTTACCTATTGCTATCTCTAGGTTATGATTTTTTAATACGTTTGTAAGTGTGGCATACCATTCTAGCAATGGGTTTTTAACTTTGTGTGCTAATAATACATCATCCATATAGTGAAAAATTTGTATTTCAGGAATTTGATTTCTAAGTGGCTGGATTACTTTGTTAACATAAATTTGACGCATAGTTGGGCTGTTAGCCATTCCTTGAGGGAGTACTTTCCACTCATATCTCTTGTCAGGACCTTCATGATTCAGTGCAGGTATAGTAAATGCAAAACTTGGAATATCCTCAGGATGAATTGGAATTGAAAATAAAACGATCTTTAATATCTACAACGAAAACATACCAAGTTTTTGGCAAAGCACACAATTGAGGAATCTCTGATTGAGCAGGTCCCATAAAAACCATCCCATTATTAATGGCTCTTAAATCTTGCAATAATCTCCATTTACCAGATTTCTTTTTAAGGACAAAAATGAGAGTATTATGGGGAGACACAGAAGGTTGTATATGTCCTTCCGCTAATTGTTGTTTGACCAGGTCATGGGCTACTTGTATCTTTTCTTTAGTCAGGGGCCACTGAGGAACCCATACTGGTCTTTCTGATTTCCAAGTAATATTTATTGTCTCAGTGGCCCTTTCTGAAAATCCAACCCATATCTATCTGTTCCTTGATCTTTTTGTATTGGTGTTGCTATACCTTGTTCTTGCTTTTCTAATCTTTTTCCTTTCCTAAAATCTTGTCTAGCCATAATAGTGGGTGAATTTTGATTGATGTTATTTGTTAATGTCAAACCTAATTGATCTAGGACATCTCATCCTTATAAATTTACGGGAAGATGTTCCAATACATATGGCTGTATAGTTCCTTCACATCCTTCAGGATTCTTCCAATCTAATACCGTTGCACTTTTATGGGGATTAGTCGCCACTCCTAGGCCTCGAAGCGTTTGAGTGGCTTGTTGTAATGGCCAATGTTTTGGCCATTCTTGACGACAGATGATGCTAAGGTCTGCACCTGTATCCAGTAGCCCATTGAATTCATGTCCTTGAATATTTAGTTTTAGCATGGGGCGAGAATATAAATTTAAAGAAAGCATAGCCCAATCTACACCTGTGGAGCCTAATCCTTTGGAACCCCTTTCTACAGCATAACTGTAAAATTTATCATGTGGGCTGGGTATTATTATTAATTGTGCTATTCTATCTCCTGGAGAAATTACTGATATACCTTTTGGAAAACTGGCTATAATTTTTATTTCACCTTCATAATCGGGATCAATTACCCCAGGACTCATCATAAGTCCTTTTAGAGTAGAAGAGCTGCATCCCAATAATAAGCCTACTGTTCTTTTGGGAAGAGGTCGTTTCACCCCTGTGGGAATGATTTGAACTCCCATCTCTGGAGTTAGTATTGATCTGGCGGAGGCACAGATGTCCAACCCTGCGCTCCCTCTGGTTTGTCTGATGAGGGATCTGATGAACAATGTGTCGTGGGCACTACACTGATGGGGTTGCTGGTTTCCTCCAGTGCTCCATATATTTGCGGTTTTGGGCCCCAGAGCATTGGGCCCCCCTGTCCATTTTTTGGCAATGGAGCCGGATGCCTTTCTTCATGATATCGTGGATAAACACCTGGTGCTTGTTTGTTTTTTGATAATGAAGTACCCTCTATGGTGGTTTGAGAATGGTATTCATTAGCCCAATGTCTCCCTCTACGTCATTGTGGCCAAATACCCGGTATTCTAGTCCTTTGATACCTAGTTTTGTTAAACCCTCCTCCTATGGGGCAATTCCTTTTAAAAAGTCCTGTTTGTTCACAATTGTAGCATGTTCTTGGCCTGTCTTCTAAAGCCTGTTTTACTAAAGCTGCCACAATTTGCCCTTTTTCATTAATGTCTCTGGCATCTAAAGCCTGTTTTATTGCAGCTGCCACGACTTGCTCTTGTTCATTAATGTCTCTACCAAATTTAATAAATGTGTTTAAATCTTCATGTTTCCATGGTCTAATGATACCTCTGCAGCAATGATTCGCTTGGTCATAAGCCAGTTGTTTTAATAATGGCATTGCTTGTTCTGTATTTCCAAAAACTCTGTAGCTGTTTCAATAAGCCTATCTACAAATCCAGCGTAAGATTCATTAGCTCCTTGTATTACCTTAGATAATTGACCTTGTAAACCTCCATGTCCTTGTAAAGTCTTCCATGCCATAACTGCCTCTACAGCAATTTGTGCGTATATGCCAGGATCATATGGAATTTGTTGTTGCTGATCCTCATAAGGTCTCTTTTCTAACAACAAATCTAGATTTCTCTGAGGATAACCAGCTGCTGCATTTCGCCTAGACATCTCTTTGCAAAATTCCTCACTGGCAACCTTTCATAATAGGTATTGACCTCCATTTAGCACAGCTTTACACATATTAGCCCAATCTGCTGGCGTCATGTTCAAGGTGTTAATGGATTCGACCAAGCTTACAATGAAGTGTGCTTGAGGACCATATGTTGTTACAGCCTCTTTTAGCTGCTTCACTATTTTGAAATTTAAAGCATGGTGAATTCGCTGCCCTCCTACCTCAAATACAGGGCATGTTAATACTTGAGATCCTGTCTCAGGATCCGAACTATCAACTGTTGGGGTTGGGGGCCTCCCAGCACATGGAGGTGGCCTTGTTAGTTGGACATTTACATCCTCTGGTGACAGAAAGGTGTTAGTAGCAGTCTCCTTTTTTAACTTTGCCCCTGATTGCTTTTTATGCTCTAAACTTGGTTCCTCTATCTTTGTCTGAACTTAAGGCTTTGGACTAAGCAAACCAGATATGAACGTCCACAATGGCAATGTGCCAACTGGCATAGTCCCTCGGCTGCTCTTTTCTAATCCTTTTAAATCTTCACCATGATGGTTCCATTGTGATATATTTAATGACTCCTCCTTCAAAAGCCATGGGCTACATTTTTGTATTGTATCAACAAATGCCCTGACTCTCCTTGATATTTCTGAGATGCCTCCTTTCTCTAACAATTTATTTAACACTCTTTCAGTTTGTTTTTTTACTAATTTCTGATCCCGTATTTCTATTATAATACAACCCAGCAAGATGACGCCAAACAAAACTGAGACAGAATGAATTAAAAAGGGAACAACAAAAAGTCATTATAGCCTTTCTATCCTCCTGACATGTGCATCCGTCCTTTATACCTATCTGTTCCTCAGACGTAAATAGTTTTTTCTCAGATGTGAGTGGTTTTTCTTCCATCCCACTCATCTCCAGGAACAGGCAACTTAAAACAAAAGTGAAGCAAAACAAAGGAGTCATCTTAAAATGGCTACCCATTCTTTCACCTTGCCCACAGGGGCAAGCAGTTTACCTTATCACTTACCCTCAGTGGTTCCCCATGTGAGCCACAAAATGCTGCAGTCTGGCTGGGCATGATTCAGGAGCCACTTGTCAAAAAAAAAAAAAAAACTAACTTTATTTTTAGAACCACACACGGCAAACAAAACAACTCCTCAGGAAAAACCCTCAGAGCCCAACTGCCACTACTGGCTTCCTTGTAAAGTCTCTCTCACACACACAAGCCTCTCCACCTGCCACAATCCTACTGCTCTTGAGGCCGATTGGCTGGGTGGAGCCAAAAAAGTTCCCCAAGGAGCAGCTTCATTGTCTGAAAGGGCAGGGAAACAGCCCAATGAGCATCACCACAGAGGAGCCAATCAGCTAGATGATGCTGAGGTCGCTGTGAGCCAATAATCAGCCGGCAGCTGGAAATTTGCTGGCAGCTGGAAGTTTGCTGGGGCCCCTTCAGCTGTGGCTCTCAACAAATTCCTGTCTCATTTCTCTGTAGCCTATTCAGCACATGTATTTTTATATGCACATATAGTATCCTATCTGTTATCACATGTACATTTTTGTGAGGTGGCTGACTTGGCAGATACAAATTATGAGAAGAGATCACTCCTCCTAAACATTGTTGGAACTGAAAATTCAAAATATGGGTGAGCTTCCTAGTAGAATAACATTATACATAAATCCATTTTCAAGTGAAATAAATATTTTTGCATCTGTGGATGACATATATATTTCATGATGAATTTTGATTGGAATACACACTCTACAAATTTTTCAAAATATGAAATATATGAGTCTTATTATACACTCCTTAAAATCATTCATATTCATGTATGTGGATTTATGATCAACTTTTCACAAGATAATTCTCAGAAATATTCATCAACCTGAAATACATATTTGTTACCTAGTACTGAAAGATAACTTCAGTGGATGGTGCATACAAATCCTAATATTTCTACAGTAATACCCAGTTTAATATCAATGCAAGTAGTTTCCTATGGGACATGATGTGTATTTTCCGGTTCATTTTTATTCAACAGTGGTACATTACTATTTTCTCAGTTTATGCACATCATAGGATATATATTTCATCCACAAGTTCACAAATTTATAGGCATTTGTTTCAATTTCAATCACTTCCTGCTTCAGAACACATATATTCCTCCAGATTTTTTGACTGGTCTTTTCATGAGACTTCTTTTCAAACACATTATTTTCGATTTCCATAATCACTTTTGAAGCAAAACTCACACATTCTTCTTGATAAACCATAACCCTAATATTACCGTTAGATTTATGACTGGTTATAATGAATGTATGTATATCAATTTAAGATTTCCTTTACATTTTCAGATATTAATTAAATCAATTATTTAAAGTTGGAACCAGTTACATTATTTGTTCACAGTATGGTCTATTCATGCATTATTTCTATATTCATAGACACATGGTACACCTCTTTGTTCCCCCAATACGAATTTATACGTCTTCAAAATATTGCTCCCACTAATGGTGGAAGAAATACTCATGTCACCTAATCTACATATATATTTTATCACAGTAACATTCTGGACACAGAAAACAAAGGTCACTCTTATGATTGTACCAAAGCCTAAAAGGAAAGTGAGCATGCATTACTAAAAACATCCATGTCCAGGTTGCCTAATGCTCTCAAATGTAAATCCTATTGTTGACTATATATTTGTTTCTTCCTAAGATTATATATTCAATCTCAAGCCTGTTGAAAATATCTCATCCTATCCCTCACTTTAAACTTTGCCTGATTTCTTAAAGTCTCTATTGACATCTGCTTTCCTACATATTTTCCCCAGTTCTCATTGTGACTGACTCTTCACATGTGCTGATATTTACATTCACTCTCTACTTGAAAACCTATTGCTAGAGAACTTTTTGTCCAAATCCTATACTCACTCTTGTTTCTAAACCTAGCAACTATCTTCCTAATCCTACGGACTTTCTTTTTTTAATTGGATGTTCTCTTCAACATTCAATCATCCAAGGTACAAGGTCCTATGCCATTGAATATCGATTTATCTGAGACATCTGGGCAGGACATAACTCAAAGCTAAGTAACCCACTCAAGGGCCCAATGCCCTTCTGGGCTTCAAATTGTACCTAGATTTCTGTTTTCATACTTGTATTTCACCTATATATTCTTGTAAATATCCCAGTCTCCCAATACCATTATTCATCCTTCAGAATGATTCCTAACCAAAATCGAATATGTTATTAACCCTAACCATAGACTTTTCCCTCAATCTAACTTTACACGTGAGCTGGGAGAGTGTGATCACGAAAGTCTCAGTGGAGAAACCCTGCTTTGGGCCATTTGCTTACCTATTGTTCTGTTGCCCAGAATATCAGGAAGTTCTTTGCCTCAGGTCACCCCTTTGTGAAGCCTGAAGAAAGCTGTTTTCAAACGGAAATGAATGAGCATCACTTGTGGCTCTTTGGGTCAAATGAGTTCTTCAAGCCATGAAGAGGTGCTTGGGTTTTCTCATGACGCCAAATCACATAAAGAATCTATACCTATCAGTCAGTAGTAGTCAGTCAATATTGCTCCTAAAAATGGTGGAGAAATACTCATGTCAAATGATCTACATATATATATATATATATTTAATCACAGAAATATTCTGGGCACAGAATTCAAAGTTCACATTTATGATTGTACCAAAGCCTAAATGGAAAGTGAACATGGATTACTAAAAATATCATGTCCAGGTTGCCTAATGCTCTCAAATGTAAATCCTATTGGTGACTACATATTTGTTTCTTCCTAAGATAATATATTCAACCTCAACCCTGTTGAAAATGTCTAATCCTATCACTCACTATATACTTTGCCTGATTACCTAATGTCTCTATTTATATCTGCTTTCCTACATATTTTCCCAATTTCATCATTGTGACTGACTCTTCACATGTGCTGACATTTAAATTCATTCTCTACCCGAAAACCTATTGCTAAAGAACTTTTGTTGCAAATTCTACATGCACTCTCCTTCCTAATCCTAACTACTATCTTTCTAATCCTACTGACTATCCCTTTTTGACTGGATGTTCTTTTCTACATTCAATCATCCAAGGTACAAGGTCATATGCCATTGTATATCGATTTATCTGAGACATCTGTTCAGAAGTTAATTCAATGCTAAGTATCCCAAGCAAGGGCCCAATGCCCTTCTGGCCTTCAAATCATACTTAGATTTCTGTTTTCATGCATACCTTTCACCTCTATATTGTTATAAATATCGCAGGTTCCCAATACCATTATTCACCCAGCAAAATGATTCCTAACCCAAATCGAACCTGTTATTAACCCTAAACATACAGTATTCCCTCAATCTTACTTTACAGAAAAGCAGGGAAAGAGTTGGTCTTATAATACTGGAATGTAATGGATCTTCCACCTGGTGATAACCTCAAATGTCCATGGCGAAATGATCCCTGGAGAATATGTAGGCAGCTTTGAAGGACCTGAGAGAGCAAAAGGCATCTTCCATGGCAAACGGCTTGGTCAGGATAAAGGGTTGTGTCTGAATCAGCTTCTATTCTTAAAGCAGAGAACATGAGCCAACCCAGGCCTGTGTGTAGATCTGTTCCTGGGAGATTATGGTTGATATACAATTCAAACTTGTTAAAGTGTCACAGGAATTAGGGCCAGCCTCCATCTCATGGGAACCTTGGAAGCAACGTTTGGACAAAGTGGTTGCCAAGAGAGTGACCTCATTCAGTTCCTGAAGGAGGAACTAAAAACAGTTCCATCACACTTCAGTGGTGATGGAACTCTCTGAACTTGGGATCCAGGATGCCAGGCACCCATAGCCAGTCCCAGTCCCAGCCCCAGTGGTCTCACTTGTTTGGATTTACAAAGACAGAGTCAGTCTTTCTTGGTACCTACAGATGTGAGGAAGGCCAAATGCAAGAAAGCTCTGAAGCAGAGCTTTTCCTGAGAAAGCAAGTAGAGGCTCACCGCTGGCTCCTGACAACTTCACGGAGTTGGCCAAGGAGACCAGATCTAAGACAGGACAGGCCATTTCGGGGGAAAATTATTGGCCCACAAGTCAGAGGACACTCCGGATAGTCACAGACCTACCTGGGCGAAGGAGGTGCCTTTTTTTTGTGGTTATGAGTTTGTGGTCTTGTGTCATGTTCTTAGAATAGGTAGAAAAGTAGGTTTGTTTAGTTTGGAGTGGACTGTTTCTAGTAAGTCGTTTGACAAGGCGAGTGTTTCTATGTCTGTGTATCACATTGTGTCCGGGGTTGTAGACATTAAAAAAAATGCATCAATGGATGTGTCCTATCTAGTAGAAAGCTTCACAGCATTTATCCAGCCAAATTGATGAATGGACTGTAGCTTGCCTTATGGATGGGCAACACCTACTATCTTTCTAATTTCCTGTTTTCTTCCTGAATTCTGGCCACTCTCCAGAATAAGCCCATGGTTTTGTGTCCAAGATATGTACCCCCTCCAAACTCTGTAACATGGCCATGAACTGGATAGCTGAAGTGAATGGCGAGCATCTCAGAAAACTCAGATATCAGTGTGACCAGGAAAGTCTCAGTGGAGAAACCCTGCTTTGGGCCTTTTGC